>NW_006793733.1:474653-494587 GCF_000442215.2 Lipotes vexillifer
GGGAAAGAGGTAGGAGGAAATAAAACATTTTTAAATGGGTCAATATTTTAAATTGACAAAAATTGAAATTATTTTTATTTTGAAATTTTGGCTTATCATGTAACATAACTGGAGACAGTAAGCTTGACTGAGTGTCAGACCAGCTCTTGCTACCCCTGCTTTTTAACAATAGTAGATTTAATTCTGCAAAAACCTTCTGTTCTCTATAGATTCATACTAGCATCCATAATGATTTTAAGAATCATTTTCGTAAGCAAAGATTTGTATTTAGTTGACATTCACCATTTTTGTGATATAAAGGAGCCAAAGGCACTACCTTATAAAATATATTAGGTAAGCAATGGAACAGTTTGCTAATTAAAAATTTTAGAAAGATATATATTTTGGTAATAGTTCATGTAGCTCTTCTGAATTCACTGGTGGCTGAATGTGTCATTCTGACAAGGTCAGTGGCCCTCATTTAACTGGATGCAAGTGTTTTATCACATATTGCACTTCTAAGAATGTTAACTGTGATTGCCCACAATTTATTCTTGACATCTGCAGGCTTTTCCAAAGCTTCTCTTTTTTGTGTTTATGGTGCAGACGAGTATCAACATCATAGACACTTCCATGTGTGATAGGAATTATCTTCATAATAGTGACTTAATTTACAAATATATAAATTATGTGTAAGATATAGACTATCATCTTTTCAAAGACTTTATATTTCATCTAGCCTGATCTATGCAAATGGTAAATATATCCGTGGAAAAAAAAGAACTACAACATTCTACAACATGAACTTTTCCTTATGCAATAAAACTTCCTGTTACTCTCTATCTTTTCAACAAAAGAGAAAATTACTTTTTAGTCTATAAATTGTGTATGTTTCCCTTTCTCCACTTAATTTGGCACAAAGACCTTTAATGAATGTATATGTAATATAATATTACATATAATTTTATTTTTTCCTAAAAATCATATTTGCTCACAGAGCCAGAGAGCATTACATAAGGAAAAAAATTATAGCATGCCTAGGTGGTTCCTGAAATGACAGTAGGTCTTTAATAAATGTTAGCTTTCTTCTCCTTTTACTCCATTTGTACGTGTATTCATTTTGAAGCATTTTTATAAACGTCCAAGATAAAACAGTTTGAAGGACAAGAAAGATAAAACTGTACATGAGTATAGCAGTTCACACTCAATAAGCATGTATGGAACACTTTGTATGGCATTGTGCAGTGCCAAAAGAGAATGTGGTGGCAGAGGCTTTCAACTGGAAGTGAGCACTCGTTTGAAAGAGGAAAGTAGACTAGGAGTTAAACAGGTGAAGAGAGCGGTTAATGAGAACAGCACAGGAAAAGACCCTAAGGTTGTAGGAAACAGGCCTGTTCGAGGCACTGAAAGAGGACCAACATTTTCGGACATGTAGGAAGTCAAGTTGGAGTGTGGATAACAGGCAGACTTGAAGGACTTGCAGAAAAAACTTTGGATTTTGGTCTTTGTCCCAAAACAAATGGCAAATTAATAAACTGTTTTCACTGGAGAGAAGATAAGGTGACTTGATTTGCATGTCCAAAGTATTATTAAGACAACACTGTGCTCTATACTTTTTCTTACATAAATTATTTAATCATCACATTTATGTGAAATGAGTATTATTGTGTTTGTTTCAAGGGTGAGTAAATTATGACATGAGAATTAAAAATAACTTTCCTAAGTTTACCCAGCAAAAAAGTAACAGAAAATAGTTTAAACCCATATTTTTGATCTGACTGCAATTCAACTACTCACATCACTAAACCACAGAGGGCAGCAAAATAAAATTTTGACAGACATTTGATAAAATAAAAATTTAAGGCCAGGACGGCAGAAGGCAAGAGAGTAATATAGGTTAGCCAGCAAAGGTAATAAGAATTCCATGTCTTCTAAAATAGAAGAGCCCCAAAATACCCTCAAATATTTCTGTTGTATAGGATAGTGGAGAAATGAAATTCTGAGGAAATAATCCTTCTGTCCCCCTTTGCCTCTGAAGCTCTTTTTTGCTGATCTGCTTGGAGTTCACTTTCATAAAAACTATAACCAGTCACAACAGGATATTTAGGATGAGGGAAGTACGTGATCCCAAGCTCTGACAAAATCAAAACCCAAAGCCAAAGCCAAAGCTAATGCCAAAACTAAAGAGCTATATTCAGCAAAATGAGTAAGTCTTTCCAACTGCCTCAGATTATCCTGGAGTCGTGTTTTCTCTACTATTTTGTTTATTTAGCTGAGCACAGAAGATACGCATTAAGAGATAACGCTGGCAGTCCCAAATACCTCTCTGTCCTGCAGAGAGCTCGAATATACACTGATAATTTGGTGTGATAAAGTGAAACCCTCTGGGAGTTACAGTGCAGATATCACCCTCTGTCAATCGTAGGAAAAAAAAAAGGAAGAGCTAATGCAATGCAATCCTGTTTGGACCATAAGACAGTTCAAATGACTTTGCTGAACTCTAATTCTGTTGGTAACCTGTAACTGAAAATAAATAATGTCTATATTTTCTTAAAATTTCCTCAGTTGGGGGTAAAATGTTTTCTTGTTAAAATAGAAAGTGAGAAACTATAAAATAATTATATTTTAGCATGATAATTCTTGAATATAAAATATAGTGATTTTCAAACACAGCAACCTCACTTGCCTCTGTTTTATGCACTGGAGTTTTTTGTACTGTTTCACTTGATAAAAACGTTCCATGGGCTTCCCTGATGGCGCAGTGGTTAAGAATCCACTTGCCAGTGCAGGGGACATGGGTTTGAGCCCTGGTCTGGGAAGGTTCCACATGCCGCACAGCAACTAAGCCCGTGCGCCACATCTACTGAAGCCCATGAACCCTAGAGCCCGTGCTCTGCAGCAAGAGAAGCCACCGCAATGAGAAGCCCGTGCACCGCAACAAAGAGTAGCCCCTGATCGTCACAACTAGAGAAAGCTGTGCACAGCAATGAAGTCAGGTGGTTTCAAAAGAACACCAAAGAAGTTTAAACATAAATGCTCTTACATATTTACTTTCGAATAATTTATTTTAATTATAAATACTTCCAATTTTAAGGATTCCATCTAACAGAAAAAAATAAAACTTTCTTTGTGAAAATACAATTCATGAAATAAATAATGGTCACAAACCACAGTTCTAGATAAAGTAGACCTGAATAAAAATAAAATATATAAGGTTTTGAACATTAAAAGGAATTTCAGATTATAGCTCTATCAGTTGATAGTTAACTATCAGTTATCTGAGAGTTCCAAAGTACAGCTATTCTTAAAATCTAAATCACTCCACAGATCCTCCAGACTTCCATAAAAGAATAAAATTTTACTTCGTAACTAAGCTTCAGTGTTTGAAAACATAAATTCTGTTCCCCTAAACTAAAACTGAATTATTATTTATCTAAATTTCAAGATGAATGTTATTTTTTCCAAGTGCCCCATGGTAGGATAATAGCTATGCTAAGGAAATAGCAGGGCATAGTCCAAGTAATTTATTTGAGAAATTTATAAAATACATTTGAACTCAAAGAAAAAAAATCAAAATATATACACAAGTAGTACTGTATTAAACAGATCTGCATGCTGGCCAGGACAAAAGGGGGAAAAAACAAAAGCAAAAACAAAGAAGAGAACTCACAGTTGATATCCACTGCCTCTATTATCTTTGGTGCCAATCCACTTGAAGGCAGTTCTGTTATGGTAGAAAAACTCTTTTCAAGCATAAATGCTAAGAATGCTACCCAAGCCGTAAGCAATGATTTGAAAAGAGAGTTCCTAACAGCATCACTGAGCCTTGATTATAGTTATATGATTTGTTTTAGCCAATGGAATGTGAATGGACATAAAATACGCTATGTGTGAGCAGAAGCTTTCACTGAACTTGAGTGGATCAGTTTGGCCTCTTGTTCCTGTCCTCTACCAGGAGAACAACACATCCCAGATAACGGTACTCCTTCAGCCTGGAGGCTGGAGTGAGAAGACTGGGTGAACAGAGCAATGCAGAGTTGCTGCTGTAAGTGAGAAATAAATGTTTGTGGTTGTAAGCCACTGAAATGTTTTGGGATCTTTAGTTACCACTGCAAATGCTAATTGGAAGAAGGGGTAAAATAATATTTTACTCAGTTAAGCCACAAATTGTTGGTTACCTGCAGCTGAACATATTCCTAAATAATATATCCATAATATGTACATAAATAAAAGATTATCACTTTACTTACATATGCACTCTCCGGGCAGCAATTTACAACGTGTCTGAACTGATAGAACTTAGCATCAGAAAATTATAAATGTGAAGGCCTAAAGGAAAGGGACCGCACAGGGGATAACTTGCAAATGTGTGTGGCCTTGCCCAGAGAAGTACGCAGCATGGATACCAGGGTAGTTACAGGGCTACAAGAGGATAGGAAGTACTTGAGATGGGCTGCTTCAAACAAACTATACCAACAGTTAACAGCCTTCTGTTCATCTCAGGCAACCAAATGTAAAAGGACCAGAAGTAAATTGCTCTTTCCAAACTTTAAAGCGTAACAGAAAGAGGTGGAAGAAATTAGTATTCAAAAGGAATGGATACACATTCATGTTTTCTTTTCATGCCAGAGAATAATTAGAAGAAAAGCAAGAGAGTAATATCAAGTGAGTCACTGTAATGCATATACTCAATTATCATTTATTTGAAAACTTTTTTTTCTTAAAAAGAGGCTTTAATTATTTTCCCCACAAAAGTATTCACTACATTTCCAGTAATTTTATATAGGGATGTTTAGGTTTATAAACTGATGCTCTGATTCATGCTTCCTCAATATCTCAGTCAGTTATTCAGTTTCCTTAATATTAGTGTCAATGTTCTAGTTACGCTTGAATAGATTAGCTCCCTATCCAGGATTCTTCAGACAACAAATTGTACCTCCATGTGTCCATTTGTTCCTGTCAGAAATCTTGAAATAATCCTTGATACCATACTTATTATCTCTAGCCCTCTCCCACTATCAATTCAGCAAAGAATACAAGAGGTTCTACAAGGCATACCTACTTCTATCCACCTCTTTGCATTTCCATGACCAAAATCCTAGCACAAGATACCTTAATATCTTGCCCAACCTACTGTAAACATCTCCTAATTTAAAAATCCCTACTTCCTCTCTGACCTTCTGGTAATGCATTTTAAAGCACCTCAAGTGATCACTTAAAAATATCAATCAGTTCACACCACTCTTCTGTTTAAAAATGCTTAATGACTTCACATAGGATGTAGAATAAAAATCTTATATTCTTAACTGGGTCAATAAATTCTGAGATGATCTGGTTCATGCCTGTCTCATATTAATGCCAGTCTCTCCTTGCTCCCTAATATTCAGCCACACTGGCCTCTTTCCAACTACACTGCCCTCCAATGCACCACCTTCTTCTGACTTAGAGTCTTTGCATACACCATTTGCTCAGCCTGGAATTCTCTTTCTGCCTCTCTTTGCCTGGCTAACTCCTATCATCTAAGATGTCTTACTTAAATATCAGTTCATCAGAGATGCTACTTCTCCTGCTCAGATCCCTATTACATTCACTCTCAGTACCTTGCTCTTTTCCTTCTTAGCTCTTATCATAACTTGAAGTTTTATATTCCTAGAGTGATTAGTTGGTTAATGTCTGCCTACCCCGTTAGGCTATAAGTGCCATGAAAACAGGGGTCACATGTGTAATCAGCCTTGTCTAGCACAGGGCATGGCACAGAGTAACAGCACAATAAATATTCAGAATGGATGAATAAATAAATGCATGAACATGGGTAAAATGTATTAAACTGAGAAAATGTTGCAAATTCTAGTAGATTTGGTAGAGTTTTTTTATTATAAGTATAGTCCTAACAAGCTACAGAATGAGAAAATATGTATCTCGCTGGTTTCTTCAATTTATTCACAAATCAGAGGAGCTGCTTCTGTGTTGTACAAGAACGATGGCAGAGTTCTTAGACTTCAGGTGTATCAAAATATGTGTGAACACACAATTATAAACTAAGAAAGTCAAAGTGCTTCAAACAAATAAAATTTTCTCAATTAGATTGATCTTTGTCTCTTTTAAATATAGCTTTTTAAATTACTAAAATTTTAATCACACATAAAACAGAATACATTTTTTTTATACAGCAGGTTCTTATTAATTACCTATTTTATACATATTAGTGTATATATGTCAAGCCCAATCTCCCAGTTCATCCCACCACCATTCCCCACCCCTCGACAACCACTTTCCCCCCACTTGGTGTCCATACGTTTGTTCTCTACGTCTGTGTCTATATTTCTGCCTTGCAAACTGGTTCATCTGTACCATTTTTCTAGATTCCACATATATGCATTAATATACAATATTTGTTTTTCTCTTTCTGACTTACTTCACTCTGTATGCGGTCTCTAGGTCCATCCACGTCTCTACAAATGACCCAATTTCATTCCTTTTTATGGCTGAGTAATAATCCATTGTATATATGTGCTACATCTTCTTTATCCATTCATCTCTCGATGGACATTTAGGGTGGTTCCATGTCTGGGCTATTGTAAATAGTGTTGCAATGAACATTGGGGTGCATGTGTCTTTTTGAATGACAGTCTTCTCTGGGTATATGCCCAGTAGTGGGATTGCTGGGTCATATGGTAATTCTATTCTTAGTTTTTTAAGAAACCTCCATATGGTTCTCCATAATGGCTGTATCAATTTACATTCCCACCAACAGTGCAAGAGGGTTGCCTTTTCTCCACACCCTCTCCATCATTTGTTGTTTGTAGATTTTCTGATAATGGCCATTTTGACTGGTGTGAGGTGATACCTCATTGTAGTTGTGATTTGCATTTCTCTAATAATTAGTGATGTTGAGCATCTTTTCATGTGCCTCTTGGCTATCTGTATGTCTTCTCTGGAGAGATGTCTATTTAGGGCTTCTGCCCATTTTTTGATTGGGTTGTTTGTTTTGTTAACATTGAGCTGCATGAGCTGTTGATATATATTGGAGATTAATCCTTTGTCCATTGATTCATTTGCAAATATTTTCTCCCATTCTCAGGGATGTCTTTTCATCTTGTTTATAGTTTCTTTTGCTGTGAAAAAGCTTTTAAGTTTCATTAGGTCCCATTTGTTTATTTTTGTTTTTATTTCCATTACTCTAGGAGGTAGGTCAAAAAAGATCTTGCTGTGATTTATGTCAAAGAGTGTTCTTCCTGTGTTTTCCTCTAAGAGTTTTATAGTATCCGGTCTTACAATTAGATCTTCAATCCATTTGGAATTTATTTTTGTGTATGTTGTTAGGCAGTGTTCTAATTTCATTCTTTTACATGTAGCTGTCCAGTTTTCCCAGCACCACTTATTGAAGAGACTGTCTTTTCTCCATTGTATATCCTTGCCTCCTTTGTCATAGATTAGTTGACCATAGGTGCATGGGTTTATCTCTGGGCTTTCTATCCTGTTCCATTGATCTATATTTCTGTTTTTGCACCAATATCATAGTGTCTTGATTACTGTAGCTTTGTAGTATAGTCTGAAGTCAGGGAGTCTGATTCCTCCAGCTCCATTTTTTTACCCTCAAGATTGCTTTGGCTATTCAGGGTCATTTGTGTCTCCATGCAAATTTTAAGATTATTTTGTTCTAGTTCTGTAAAAATGCCATTGGTAATTTGATAGGGAGTGCATTGAATCTGTAGATTGCTTTGTGCAGTACAGTCATTTTAACAATATTGAATCTTCCAATCCAAGAATATGGTATATCTCTCCATTTGTGTCATCTTTGATTTCTTTCATCAGTGTCTTATATTTTTCTGAGTACAGGTCTTTTACCTACTTAGGTGGGTTTATTCCTATTTTTTTGTTGTTGTTGCAGTGGTGAATGGGACTGTTTCCTAAATTTCTCTTTCTGATCTTTTGTTGTTAGTGTATAGGAATGCAAGAGATTTCTGTGTATTAATTTTGTATCCTGAAACTTTCCAAATTCATTGATTAGCTCTAGTAGTTTTCTGGTGGCATCTTTAGGATTCTCTATGTATAGTATCATGTCATCTGCAAACAGTGACAGCTTTACTTCTTCTTTTCCCACTTGTATTCCTTTTATTTCTCCTTCTTCTCTGATTGCTGTGGCTAGGACTTCCAAAACTATGTTGAATGATGGTGGCAAGAGTGGATATCCTTGTCTTCTTCCTGATCTTAGAGGAAATGCTTTCTGTTTTTCACCATTGAGAATGATGTTTGCTGTGGGTTTGTCATATATGGCCTCTATTATGTTGAGGTAGGTTCCCTCTATGCCCACTTTCTGGAGAGTTTTTATAATAAATGGATGTTGAATTTTGTCAAAAGCTTTTTCTGCATCTATTGAGATGATCATATGGTTTTTATTCTTCAATTTGTTAATATGGTCTATCACACTGATTGATTTTTGTATAGTGAAGAATCCTTGCATCCCTGGGATAAATCCCACTTGAGCATGGTGTATGATCCTTTTAATGTGTTATTGGATTCTGTTTGCTAGTATTTTGTTGAGGATTTTTGCATCTATATTCATCAGTGATATTGGTCTGTAGTTTTGTTTTTTACAGAAATATAGATCAATGGAAAAGGATAGAAAGCCCAGGGTGATGGTGGCCTAGTAGAATGAGTTTGGGAGTGGTCCTTCCTCTGCAATTTTTTGGAAGAGCTTGCGAAGGATGGGTGTTAGCTCTTCTCTAAATGTTTGATAGAAGCCATCTGGTGCTGGACTTTTGTGAAGTTGGAAGATTTTTAATCACAGTTTCAATTTCATTACTTGTGATTGGTCTGTTCATATTTTCCATTTCTTCCTGGTTCAGTCTTGGAAGGTTATATCTTTCTAAGAGTTTGTCCATTTCTTCCAGGTTGTCCATTTTATTGGCATAGAGTTGCTTGTAGTAATCTCTTATGATGCTTTGTATTTCTGCAGTGTCCATTGTAACTTCTCCTTTTCCATTTCTAATTTTATTGATTTGAGTCCTCTCCCTCTTTTTCCTTTTTTTTTTTTTTCGGTACACGGGCCTCTCACTGTTGTGGCCTCTCCCATTGCGGAGCACAGGCACCGGACGCGCAGGCTCAGTGGCCATGGCTCACGGGCCCAGCCACTCCGCGGCATGTGGGATATTCCTGGACCGGGGCACGAACCCGTGTCCCCTGCATCGGCAGGCGGACTCTCAACCACCGCGCCACCAGGGAAGCCCCCTCTGTTTTCTTGATGAGTCTGGCTAAAGGTTTATCAATTTTGCTTATCTTCTCAAAGAACCAGCTTTTAGTTTTATTGATCTTTGCTATTGTTTTCTTCGTTTCTATTTCATTTATTTCTGCTCTGATTTTTATGATTTCTTTCCTTCTACTAACTTGGGGTTTTGTTTGTTTTTCTTTCTCTAGTTCCTTTAGGTGTAAGGTTAAAGTTTTCTTATTTCTTGAGGTAGGATTGTATTGCTATAAACTTCCCTATTAGAACTGCTTTTGCTACATCCCATAGGTTTTGGATCATCGTGTTTTTATTGTCATTTGTCTCTAGGTATTTTTTGATTTCATTTTTGATTTCTTCAGTGATCTCTTGGGTATTTAGGAATTATTCTTTAGCCTTCATGTGTTTGTGTTTTTTACATTTTTTTCCCTGTAATTGATTTTTAATTTCATAGTGTTGTGGTTGGGAAAGATGCTTTATATGATTTCAGTTTTCGTAATTTACCAAGGCTTGATTTGTGACCCAAGATGTGATCTACCCTGGAGAATCTTCTGTGTGTACTTGAGAAGGAAGTGTAATCTGCTGTTTTCGGATGGAATGCCCTATATCTCAATTAAATCTATCTGGTCTATTGTGTCATTTAAAGCTTGTGTTTCCTTATTAATTTTCTGTTTGGATGATCTGTCCATTGGTGTAAGTGAGGTGTTAAAGTCCCCCAGTATTATTGTGTTACTGTCGATTTCCTCTTTTATAGCTGTTAGCATTTGCCTTATGTATTGAGGTACTCCTATGTTAGGTACATATATATTTTTAATTGTTATATCTTCTCCTTGGATTGATCCATTGATCATTATGTAGTGTCCTTCCTTGTCTCTTGTAACTGTCTTATTTTAAAGTCTTTTATCTGATATGAGTATTGCTACCCCAGCTTTTCTTTTGATTTCCATTTGCATGGAATCTCTTTTTCCATCCCCTCACTTTCAGTCTGTATGTGTCCCTAGGTCTGAAATGGGTCTCTTGTAGACAGAATATAAATGGGAATTGAATACAATTTTATATTAAGATGTAAACTAGAGGTATGTCCATATAACAGCCCTGTAATTGTGACACCATAACTGGACATCAGGATTCTTTCACTAGAATTTCACTCAGTGAATTTGAAAGGAAGGAAAGTCTAGGTTATCTTGAGTAATAAACACTCCCCCAAATCTTAACACAACAATACATTCACTCTTGCTCATGCTACGTGTTGAAAGGGATGACTTTATTTAGTGTAATTGTTCAGGGGCCAGGCTGATGGAAGCCCGATCATGACAAATGTGTCTGTAATTGCTGTATCAGGAGAAGAGCAAATAGTGCACTAGGTCATAAATACTCAAGAGATACTTCTCACTTTTAGCTCCTATTGCATTGGCCAAATTAAGTCACATGTCAGCCTAACTGCAAAGAGGGACTGGGGACTTAAATCCTATGATGTTCTCAAAAAGGAAAGAGAAGAAGAAATCCAGAGGAACCACACTAAAACCTGCAAGAGTCAGAGACATTCAGAGGCATAAATGAAACCATTCATTCACACAACATGCATTTTTTCTGCACTATGCTGTGAACTAGTATGCTAGGAATAAAAATCAAGTGAGCCACTATACATGGGCTAGTTTTGGAGACAGCCACTTAAACAATTATTTAAGGATGTTAAGAATGACACATATTCACATTTTGAAGAATCCCCAAAAGACCAACTTACAGTGATCTTGGGTGATCACACAAATCACACAATTTAAAGCTTTGATCTTTTTAAAAAATGTAATCAAAGCACTCTAAAGTTTCATTAAAGTATATTAATAGTCATATATATTTCATTTAACTAAGCAGTCTAAAAAGAATGTACCAACTTAACAGTGATCTTTACTCAGCTTAAGGGTAAATTTCTCACATGTCTCAGATCCAGAAGAGAGTGTAAAACCTTTCAAGTAACATCGTAGGGTTTTTTGTTGCCTTCCTTCTTAGTGTAAATACTGGAAGCTATTATATTACTTTTTATAATGTGAACCCATCAGACTATAATTCTTGACTCTCAATAAAATATCCTAAAATGTCCTACTTTTTATACCAAAAATATACTATTTTATCCATTGTTAAACAAAAATATTAAAAACATTAAGTGACATTTAAGACAAGAAAATATTCATCCATATTTCCAGAATCCAAATTCAATTTTCTTTTTTCTGCATTCCTATCTATCTTTCACATATTATCATAAAAAGAAATTCTACTTGGAAAAAGGAGAAGAAGATTAAGAATATATTCCATTCTAAAAATCGTGGATAACTTTACACATGCAAAGAAGACATGTACCCTTGAGATTTGGGGCTGTCCTGGTCACACGCAGAGCCAAAAGGGGTGACAAGTGCATCCCCAAGACTGTGTGCAAAGAGACTGATGTTATTCCACTAGCAGTCACTATTACACCATGTATTCACAGCTGAATTTACGCTAATTAACAAAGAGTAGAGAAGATATATACCTTGCCAACTGTTCCAGGAGACAAGGGCCCTTGGCCTGGCTCAGATGGTGTATTTAGGATAGGATACATAGAGAATGTACCTAGGACTAAGAGCTTGACATATACACAATTATATTTAGGAAAAGCAGACATTAAACACCGTTTGTACAAACCATGCTCTAACATTTTACTCACCAGCACATTTTAGACTTTAAGATAAATGCATCCTCAATTACCCATCTTCCTAGTTTTTCCAATATATTTTCGTAAATGAGCATGTACCCCATCTGTTAATTCATATATTTATTAACTATTAATAACTATATTTAGTAACTATATTAATAACTATATTTACTAATAAAGCTTATTTTCTTCATAATTTTTATATAGAAAATAAATATACGTTGCAGTTATAGTAGTTTCTGTACCAAAGTACAAAGAGTACATCACCTTTGCACCTCTCCCCTTGTTCATATCCCACTTTGGTATCCACTATGTTTGAGTTTCAGCAGCTTGCTTTTATTCTGCAGGAAGCAAACCTTAGTTATATCGAGATAGAAAAAGCAAGCAAGCAAGAAAATAAGCAAGCTAGCAAGCAAGGAAGCAAATGCAAAAAATCCCTTACTCCTTGTAGTACCTGTCTAAATAACGTCTCTTTAAATAGCATTAGATAATTTGAAAGACAAAACAAGCATTATTATGGAGGTAATTCAAACCCTGGACCAGTAAAGGTTGACATCTTGTCTTACCTTTAACACCTAGTCTTAGGACATTCAGATTTTGTCATGTAAAATGGTGTGTGGGATTATATTCACAGATACAGAAATATGTTCCATTCTATCACACTCACGAGTCCCAGAACAGTACACTGAAAGCCGGCATGAATAAGAACCATTCCACAAATGAAAAGCAGAGCTAACGTTCTAATATGTAATGAACTAATTTAGTCACCATATTTTTTTCTTCAATTTTAAACATTATTGCTACACTAAGAAGTTTTCATTTGTCCTTTAAAAATGGTTATGATATGTGGCTATGCAGGTAGTCTTGTTAAGTAAATACTTTTGTTTGTAGATATTTCTGTATGCCATTATTTATAAGCCAAATACATATTTTAAGAGATGTACATCATCATTTCAAAAATGTTTTATAATTGTTGCTAATATGTTTTGGTAGTAGATTAGAAAACATCTTGTCTTAAGTTTCCCAGTAACTGAAGATTCTAGATAAAATGTATTCAGAATTTTAGCAGTAAACATTAAATGAGAAACATTTGTTTCAATTTGTCTCATGAAAGAACAGAGAATTCCCTTCTTTAAAGTCATAACAGTCATAACGTAACAGCTAAGTAAGTAGATATTTAGCAGTAAGAGGGAATTTATTACTTCAAAGGACCCTTCAAAATATAACTTTGTAATGTAAAAAAAATTAACAGAAATGAGTATGTTTTAAAAAATTTCAGCTACATCATATTTTATTTTCCTGATTAAAATGTTTTCCTAATCAATATTCAAGGCAATATTTTATAAAAAGGCCTAACCTCACTTTAAATAATTCTTGTTTTCTGGTAAGAAAAATCATTGATTATCCTTAATGAAATTAGCAAATTCAGAAGAAAATTCATTTATTTAAAAGGAATTGAACTTTTCTCCATCATCTAATATTTAGTTGGCATTATTCTAAATAGATCAATAATTTAAAAGAACATTTTAATTTTCATTAAAAAGGCTGTAGTATCCAAACTTAGAATACTTTAATATTAGTGAAATTAATTCCATATTTCTTAAGTAATGGTACCTTTTTAAAAATAAAATACTTAACAGATGGTAAGTTTATAGAATTAAACTGCCTAGATAGTCAAATCAAAGTGGAAAGATAAGGCAATTGTCCAAAAAAAATTAGGCTAAATAAACACTCAGGCCAAAATTCAAGCCAAAAATGAAATGAGAAAGAAATGTATTTTGGGTGGGAATTTAGTAGACTAAGGTTTTCATCCTTATTTCCCTTTGCTAAGGTGTAAAATCTCCAGAAGTTCCAAGGGTGTGGTTTTAGTGGCCGAGGCTGGAAGCCAAGAGATCTGGTCCTATTTATGTTTCTCTCACTAACAGATGTTTGACCTTGTACAAGAAAGCACACTTATCTGGGCTTAGTTTCCTCTTTTGTAAAATAAGACCCTCTAAAGTCTTTTAACTCTCTGAAATGTTATGAACTGATGAAATAGTAAGATGACAGCTATGTGAGAGTACATATTATAAAACAGAGCAATTACAGCTGTATGTGTATGTGTGTGGTATGCTCAATGTTCAACAATATGGTATTACCCTAAGGATATTGCTAATATTTAAGAATCACTCGAAGTTTAAATAGGTATTTGATTTAATTATAATAGCTTTTATAATTGTCTTAAGAAATTAATCACACTTGAAGTAGGGAAGAAAATTTTTTTCATGTCTTGAGTTACACCAACTCAGAATAACACCGGAATAAATATTCAATGTGATGCCAGTGCTAAGAATATGTGGTCGGAGGTACATCTCCATTCTAATGACTCTGTAAGATGCCTACTCATGGTAAGAACTGCAACGGTGAATGCATTAGATGCAGAAAACCTAATCAGTTAATATTCAAGAAGTCTAATTATTTGCACTTTTAAATTATTTTAGTTACACCATTTGTGTCACATTAATTCTTCAAATTCAGCTGCCACATTTTAGCTTTGTATCCATTACTCACCTTTTTAGTACAGCAAAGGTCTTCATAACATTTAGGCACTATCTCAGTAAGGTTCATTTCTTGCCTCTCCTTCCATTACCAAATAATTTGATAATGCAGACAGCCATCTATAAAATATTTTGCCACTACACAAACCTATATTTATCTCCTTTAGTATAATAATAGCATAAAAGCCTGTATTTTTTTTTTCTTGGGGAATTAAATCAAATGTTCTCTTAGACTGTTTTTCCCATCTTTTCCTCTGCTAGCTCTGTATTCCACAGTACCACCTCCTTCTCTTTCTCTCTGTGAAAATCTCATAACGATAGTACTTACACTATCAGTATTTTTCTTTTCAGGTCACCTACCTCTTTTGTATAACTGAAACCTACAGTGTCTCACTTGTTCTCATACTATTTTACCTCTTGAAGAGCACAAAATTTAATTCTTTCCATCTGAACATACACACACACACACACACACACACACACACCACATACTTACACATATATCATGCCATTCTCTTGCTCTTAACAAATTTGTTATGCTACCACCTTGGGCCTGGGATCACCATCACCTGAGGTTAAACATGCTCTCAACTTACTGAACTTCAGGTAGAGTAAAAGTACCCTGGCACAACTGAAGAAACTGCATCTTTAAGAAGCCAGTAAAGGAAGTCTTTAAACAATGTTAAGCATCTACGCTAGTGTTAAAATATTTAAATAGATCATGTCACTGCTAATATAAATTTCGCTACTTCATCTCTGGTAACTACTATTGCTTTCATGTTTATTAAAGTGAAATAATATTTTTCTACAGAGATTTTAAGTAATTTATCAAGCAGTGAACAGTACAGTGAAAGTGAGTATATGCAGGAAATCCTTTGGGTTATTAAATTTATTTAATAATTTTTCCATGTGTCATTGAATGACAAATGATAACTTTTCTGTTATGGTTAATAATTTACATAGCATATATGATTCCTCTCCAGAGGTTTATATATCAAATCACAATTTCAAAGTAGATATGACAGCTATTGACTCAAAATTGCTTTACTGAAAACTTCCTTAATGTACTTTTATATGACAGATTCTAATAGTTTATTAAATGTTTCTGTCATGAATTAATTATGCCAGGAAGATAAGCAGCAGTATCTTCTGTACCAATATTAAATGGTGGTCACAAAAGTAATATGATGCATTATTGCTAAATATGCCAATCACTTTGAAAAGTTGTTTCAAAATATTAAGTTTTTTTAATTCATTAGGAAATAATTCAATGATCTACAGATTTCTGTCATCTAACAAGCAACAATTTTTGCCTATGAAGGAGAAGGCATAGTATGGAGAAAATGGTACAGAAGCCAAATCTGGGTTTAAATCATCACCTTGTAGCTATGTGACATGGACGTATCACTTCTGTCTTTGAACCTAAATTTTCTAATCTTTCAAATGGTGAGAATAATGCTTCTTAAAGGATTATTTTGAAATAAGGCACCTGACTCATGGTAGGTCTTTAGGAGCTGGTAGCTGTTACTATAATTATACACTATGGTAAGAGAAGCCAGATGACAAGGGATGGCTCCTGACCACAAAAGCTCAAGAATTTTAAGCATATCACTTAATTCCAAGATAGGAAATAAACATATTTAACTATTTAAATGGAATACCTTAAAAACATACTATGCCATCACGACATATAACCACACACACACACACACACACACACACACACACACACATTACTATAGAAAACCTCATTTGTACCAAAAAGTTTATGTTGCACTCTTCTAAAATGTACCATTTTGTCTTATTACTTGCTATGTACTAGAATTATAAATTAGCAATTATTACTACTTCTATTTTACAGCATTAAAAGAGGCTGGTTTGTATTACCAGGATCACATGTTAATTCTGGAAGTACCTATGGTTTTCTTAATCCTCTTTCACTACCTCAGGATAATTCACTAGAGTATTTTCTATAAAAACATGGATATTTCTAATGATTCAAGCCCTATTCACAAAACCTGGCTAAAAACTTCAGAAAGGAAAAATATTACTGTTTTGTGGCCATCATTTTTCAAGCATTGTTGATTTATAGTACCACTTTAAAATATGAGTTTTCATTGACAATTCACGAATCAGTATTTTAACATATATACAAAACCTACCATCTAGGCATCTCCTTTCTGATTTTGTGGTTCCTCAGAGTAGAATTTAATAGCTACACTATATGGTCAAATTGCTATTTTAATCTTAAAATTCCAATTTTTAATCCTGAGACATTAAAAACCCTCCACTGAATACTGATGTAGTAAACAGCTTCAAAGTAAAAATGTCAAGGTTCTCAGAAGATCCTAGAATCATCTTCAATATGTCCTTCCTTGAAGATATGAATTACTTAATGGTCATTTGACTTGGCACAAACTAAAGGTCTGTTCTGTGTCACAGATGTGAATTAACGTTTCCCCCAAAGCCATCTTGCCAATTCACGTGACTGACTAGACCCAGCTAAAAAAGAATATGGATGATACTCTACAAAGCAGCCATTCTTACTGGAGAGACCAAAGTACTCCAAGTAATGTCTTTTATTGGTTATGTGGTTGTTATAATTATTATACTCAGTGAATAGCATATATTCTCTAATGAAGAATTTTCCAAAAATTATGAAATAATTTATGTGAAGGAAAAAGAATGGAATATGGATCCAGAAATAACTCAGATGGTAATTTATCAATAGTTGGTTACTCTTTGTGCACTCTGTTAATTTGGATATGAAATGAAATTATAATATCATGGAATGAGGGATCCATCCTTATACTGGGACAACAGTCATCAGAAGATAAAATTATAGTAAAAATAGGTAATTTTTGATTTTTGTAATTTTGATAGATCAATGAAAATGTAACTTATCTTCAAATTTTCAACTGTTTTATTTATTTTTTCAACTATTTTTAAAAGGTGGACATTTTAAGTCATGATTAAAGAAACTAGGTTTTTATATCAAGTATTACCATGTACTATGAACTGCAAATGAGAGGGATCTAAGAAATACCCCTGAGAATTAACACCATGTGGTAATACAGTCATTTAATGATTTCATAATTGATAAAAATTCATAGTGATATTAATCTATACCTTTGCAATTTTTTTAAATCAAAAGCACACAAAAATATAGATGCACAAAAGCACTTTAAGCTATGTTCTATATTTTATAGAGGAAGCAGAAAAATTAAAAGCTTACAAACAAAAGTGGAATGAGATTTTAATTAAGAAAATTTTAATGCCAGACTAAAGCAGCACTAAAATTCGGAATAAAACATGGCTACTGTAACTGAAGCAGGTTTATTTCTTTAAGAAGTGCTTTCTAATTCTGAAGCTGCATATGTGCAGGCACACGTGATGGGGAATGTAAGGGTTGCCATGGTAAGTACACATCTTTTCTTGGGCAGTCAAGTATTTTTAAAACTGTATAAAGAACTCTCACTTCATAATATGTCATGGAAATTGACTCTGCTTTCCTTACCAACACATATTAGTATGATGCAATGCAGCACAGGACAGAAATAGCCCACATTTCTAAAAACTTCAGCCCATTAAGATCGCTTATAAAACGTGCAGTGAAAATGAAATAAGAAATCTCCAAGTCAGGGAACTAATTAAACGGTGGGTCTAGAACAAGTTCTACCTCCATTAAATTAATAAATAATCACACCCCAGGACATTCCACATGCCTGATACACTCCCCGGGAGTCCAAAACGCAAACAGCGCTAAACACCACCCTCAATATGCTTTAGTCATATGACTTACTTTTAAGGAAAATTAAAATCATTCCTACAGCCCTACTTTCTCATTCTTTCCCGGTGCGATCAATGGTTTCCAAGAAGCAGGGATGTGACTCTGCTCTACTGTCTTTTGCACAAAATCTCGTGGTGCTTCTCTTAAGAGTCTGTGAAGTCAGTTCAAGACGCCTGGATGAAGGCGTGACACTTGGACTGGGGAGGTGGCAGAATCTGTTGAGAAACGCAGCAGGTTCTGAGGCGCTAGAGAACCCACGTGTGCAGGGGCTGGAGAACTTTTCCGCCACGTCTCCCGGAAGGAATGCCTCACTTTTAAATAGGGGGCTAGCTGGGGCGAGGGGCGGGGGTGGGTGGAGGGTGGGCAGTAAAAGAGGAGAGGTGGGCGGCAGAGCAGAAAGTTCAAACACTTCACAGGTATCTACTCGTGCTTCTCCACATTCTATTCTCGCCCCCTTCAACTTTATTATTTTTCCCTCTTAAAGGAGGACTTAAGCAACAGGGATGCCGAGCATCTCATAGGCTCAGCCTGGAACAAAGAAAATCGAGTTCCTAATACTGTATCGCTCCTGTTGGAGATCACGTGTCCTGCTTTCACTGGAATGCACTCTTCTCGCCCACGCTATAAAATCTCTACTGTGCTTAGAAATTTTACCCAGGTTAAAATATACTCACATACAAATTGCTTTTCATCTACCAAGAGAACCACATTTCAATGTAAACAGGTACACATCTTTACGTGGTGACCCAGTTACCACTGCAGGTAAATTCAGAAGTGTATTGGGAAAGTAATGGAAAAGAGCAGGTGGAGGACCTTTTATGTCTCACTGAGTGTACCCCCCTACCCCCCATACACACACCTTTTCTAATTTCTTTTGAAGGACAACTTCGAAAGGAATGTGGGAGTCTCAGATGGTTCCTTCCTGAAGCCGATTCCCGGGAGTTGTGAAAGTGACCCTTCCCTTCTCTGCCTGGCGCTGCGCCCTCTCGCCCAGCCCGCTCGCTTTGTGACTTGATGGGGAGGAGACAGTGAGGGAGAGGGCGGAGGCGGGTCCTTTATGCAGCCCTGATGGGCAAGAAGTAGTATAATGAAGCAATTCTGCAGCCATCTCCGTTATTATTAAGTCACATTCTTTTTAAAGGCATTCTGTACAAGCCGCATTCCCTCACCCCCATTCTTGACTCTGCAAACTGTAAGGCAGGACACCCTGTGGCAGCCAATTGAGTTGTCCGTGAGCTAAGGTGCTATGGTTATCGTAATGTTAATGTGCTTCCCTCCCTCTTTCCACGTAGGATCTGAAACTAGTCCTGCATCATTAATGACTCTAAGAGGAGGATGCAAGATGCTAAAGGGGGCTCAGCACTGGGATTGGGAATAGAGCTGGCTCACCAGCTTCGCCGTGCAACACAAAGAAGATGTGTGGGCAGGAGTTGTCTAGCTTAGGGGGAAGGAGACATCGCTTTCCCTGACTCCCAGGGAGAAAGCTTTCGCTCCATCGCTCCCCCAGTTCTTTCGGTCTTCCAGTCTCTCATACTCCTCCTTCCCCTTCATCCCCCCCAAAACCCCACCCGTTCCCTTCAATCCCCAAAGGCATAAAGATTTTCTAATTGTATTTTTCAAACAAATAGACATCAAACAGGAATACTACAGCTTCTAAGATAAAGGGACAAACGCGACCTGCCACAAGTGTGTGTGTGTGTGTGTGTGTGTGTGTGAGAG
>NW_006793733.1:494954-500227 GCF_000442215.2 Lipotes vexillifer
GAGAGAGAGAGAGAGAGAGAGAGAGAGAGAGAGAATATCAAACGAGCGCTTCATCCTTCAGACACCTCCAGGAAAAAACTGACTGGAGATACCCGATAATAAAGAACTAAGATCAATCTCAGCTCAACCAACGGTCCCAGCACCAGCACCCCAATCTAGCTCTTTACCTTTCCTTTTTGCAGTATGTAACCCTTTAAGTTCACCCTCCAGCCCAGGCCGCTCCCCTGCACCCGCACAGCTAGCACCCCATTCTAAACGCCCCGCAACCTACCACCTCCCCGCCGCCTCCGCGGGCCACCGCGCAAGCAGCTCCCAGAGGGCGCTGAAGGCTCCGGTCCTCCCACCCCCGCCCCCGTCGGCCACCCGGGTCCCACACCTCGGGCGCTGTGGCTGTCGCGGCGAGGCCCCCGCAACCCCCTTGGCCACGGAGCGATAGTGTCCTACTCACATCGCCGGCGGGAGAAACTGCCCATGAGGTTCCGGAGAGAGTGAATCGTGCAGCTGCCAAGGGTTATTCCTTAAAGTGTTCGGGGGTCCGCAGTGGAGTGGGCACGAGGGTCCTCGGAGGAGAGGAGCGGTGAAGGAGGAGGAGAAAGAGGGGATTCCAGGCAGGTGCCACGTTAGACCATGATGCCCGTGCCCTTCAGGTGGACACCTGGAGAGGTTCCGGCGGGAAGCAGCCGAGGGGAAGCCCAAAGCGCTGGCGGGGGAGGCAGGAGCGCATCCACTGCCCAGCTTCCGCCTGCCCTGCGCGCCGCGCTAGCGACCGCAGCAGAAGAGGCAGCGGCGGTGGCGGAGGCGCAGCTCCCTCCCCACCCCCAGAAGGCTCCACAGACAATGAATCCTGGGCGGAGAAGATCCGAGCAGAAAAGGCGAATCTTGCACCCAACTCCGTAACAGCCCCTGCCCGCTGCCGCGCCTCTCCTGGGCGAGGATCCCCGGGGACCGGGGCGCAGCGGGCGGTTCGGAGGGGCAGTGCGCTCCCGCGGCTGCAGGCGGCGGCCGAGTGGGCGGTTGCAGGTCCCTCCGGCGAGAACCCGCTGCCCAGGGGCTGAGTGTCCGTGGCTTCGAGCCCAGGGTTCGCCCGGAGTGGGGTCCTCCTCGGTGCAGTGGCTCGGTGAACAGGTGCCAGGATTGGCAGGCGAGGAGGCGCTGCTCCTGGCTCTTGGCTCTGTCTCCGTGCTCTCCCCGCCCCCTCTCTTTTTTCCCACCCCCTTTTCCGACGACACCAGCTGCAGCTGCTTCAAAGTGTAAAAAATGTCAAGGAGATTTTCCAGCAATAGGGGAGGGGGTGACCACGTTAACAGCCCTCGGCCTCTTTTTGAGATCCTCGCCTGCCCCTCTGACCTGCGCTCGGGCTTCCCCAAATTGTGAGAAGAAAAATCCCAGTCCGGCGGAGAATTGAAATGGTCGCCTTCTCCCGGCTCCGGCACAGGCTGTTGTTAGAGAACGGGACAACAGGCCGAGCTCTCTGGGTTCTTTCAGTCGCCGTGCGCCAGGCAGGTGCCCGAGGAACGGCGCCGGGCAGCGCTGGGCCGCCGGTTCCTCCCGTTGCCGGACCGGCCCGTGGCGCTCGGGCGGCGCGGCGTCCTGCAGCGCGGGCGACTCCGCCGCACCAGCGCCCCCCGGCCTCTGCGCCTTCCAGAGCTCCCCTGCACCCGCACCGGCTCGGTGACGCTGCGCTCGTGGCTCCGCAGGCTGCCGCTCCTGCTATCTCAGCAAAGAGGCGGCAGGGAGCGCCTCCTCGGGGTTTCCTCCCCCGCCCGCCTTTCCTGCTGCAGGTTGTTGTCTGCCAAGGAGAAAAGTCTCTGCTAGCGGGTCGGTCGCTTCACGTCAGTCAAGGCAACGACCTTTGTGCCTGCACTCACGTTCCCTTCTCTTTCTGGGGCCGGGGTTGCTGCCCTGGGAGTGCGCAAAATAAGAAGGGGTTTTCTAACTATCCTTCATGTTTTCACCGCCACGCCTCCTGCCATGAACACACACTCTCACACTCACACACACTCATATGCTCCCTCACATAAAAGCACACACAGACACTTTATTCTCTCACACTTGTCTTTAAACTCTCATAAGCAGCAATATGTTAAGAAACATATTGACGAAGCTGGTACTGTATTTAAACTTCTCTTTTATTCTCTAAACCCATTGGGTCAGTTCTCTCTTTAAAATAAGATTTATTATCCTGAAATCACCTTTTTTTTTTTTCTTTTCCTGGAATATAGTATATAGACTTTTTGTTTCCTCATTATAAGAAAGAATTTCCCTTTAGTTCTCTACATCGCTAATACAGTCAGATGTTATGGTATTCATTTGCCACTCTGGGGTGGATGCAAACTCACAGTTTACTAAAAAGAAAATGCATTTGCTCATATTCTTGGATTTGCAATGCTAAAATCATCAAGGTCAAAAATCATCTTTTCTGGCTGCTAAGGATTGTCTAGGAAGAGACTTTGGAGATTGACACCTAATCTGCAGAGTACCAAGAATGATTATTTTCCACTTTACCTGAGCCATGAAAGTGGGCTGACTTTTAAGGATAACTTCCCAGTATATCATATTATTTGCATGTAAAAGGAAAGAGGAATGAGAGCATATTTTGAAAATCCAGATCATTTAAAAAGTGTGTTATAAAACACCACTGAGAAAGGGTTCTGAAACGGCAAGGAGATGAAAAAAAAATTTTTTTTTAAGGACAAATTTTGAATTGACCTCTGTGGAGCTCTATTTTTTTCACCCATGGTTTTGTCATTGTAAACATTTGCCACATCTTAGTGTCTCAGCTGGATGGAGTGATATGAAAAATTTTAGGTACCGATTGAAAATCTAAAAAAAACATAACCTCACACAACAGTTATACGATTGTAGCAGTCCTTTACAGGCCTCCAGTTCTTTTGGATACAGTTGACACAGAACTTTCACATATATTCTTTTATTTAATCCTTTCCTAAAACTATTTGGTGGGTAACGTTTTCCACACTTATAGGAAGGGCACAAGGCTCATCTCAGAAACGTACCCAATTGCTCTATACTTGAACTCAGAATTTCTTATTTTAACTCCAGGATTCATTCCCTTTTACCAAAATATTTGACCAAAAAAAAAAAATTGTTTGTAAAATCACAGCCAATTATGAGGAAACTGCAGATCATTGCAAACAGGTAACATACCTACCAATGAACTTACATCCCAGGTGTTCAGTGGAACTTTCCTAAATGAAAACAAAATTGTTCCCTTCTAATGGGGAGAAAGATATTTTTTTGGAACCCCAAATTAAAAATTGATGATGCCCCTGTAATATATTCCAAACCATACGCCCTCCTTTCCTCTTTGTCATATCCTAGAACCTTGATTTCAGACTATAGAGGTTCAAATGGATAAAATATTTTAAATATGTGCAGGTGTGATGCAGTGTCTATGGGTTTTTAACAAACATGATTTTAGCAAGAAAAAAATAAGAAGGAAGTATTCTCTGTAGAATGGGCTTTGGATACAATGGCCCACTTTTTTTCTAAGGTTTATGAATCTTGAACAAATTTTGGCCACCTTCACTATTTAAACAATGAAGCATACTGAAGAGATTTCAATGGTTTCATAGAATTAAGGAACTATTGAAATGCAAATGAAGATGCTGTCTTTAAACTCCAAGTTGCCCTCTCATCAACCCTCTGGAAATGCAGATGACTGTCTTTGCAAATTGGAGAAAGATGAATGCAGAATATCCTTAGGCTGTCACTCAAGCAGAGGTCCAACACCAAAAACAGTAACAACTCAAAATTAGGTCAAGGCAGTTTTAACAGTTTAGCTGTTCAGATTACATCTAAGAATGGTTAGACATTGAATCCATAAAATTTTGTAAACTGTTAATCAATTCCTTTGACTCACACTACTAAAATTTTTGAAAGGATAAGCTGTTTCCAGGATAAGCAGGACTTACCTTGTTTGAAAATAAAAGACATGGTGATATTAGACAATCAGGCGCCAACTATCTTTCTAATACTTTTCTTTGGAGGCCTGGTATGTCACACTTGTCTTAAAAAGATTTCCTCTTCGGCAATTCCTGATTTTAAAAAACCCACTTATAGAAAGCACAATACTTTCAGTTTTACCAACCATTAATGTCTTAACAGGATTAGCTTAATTAGATATTGGTCCTTGGGGAAATAAAAAAACTTTGTTAAATTTTGATTTATGGGGATATAGATCTGAAGAGCTTGGAGCTGGTAGAGCTTGATAGGACAGGATCAGTATCAGTGGGGTACCATAAGAGTATGGAGTACTGTTAGCTTTTGAAAAACAGGGAGAAACTCTGAACAGGAAGTGGGAGTCATTAGATTCTTCTTCAAGTTAATCTGTTAGACAGCCTTTACTGTGAAACTAATCTCTCAGATTAACAATCTAGTCTTGCTAAAGAGAATGGTTATTGTTATATTGAATTCATTTGGATAATTATTTTAAATTTTTAAACATTAATTTGCATATTTATGATATACAAAATACAATGAACACTAATGTACACATCATGCATCTCTTTTAAGAAGAAAAATATGATTGATAAGATTGAAGCTTCCAGGACTTCCCTGGTGGTCCAGTGGTTGAGACTTTACCTTCCAATGCAGCGGGTGTGGGTTCAATCCCTGGTCAGGGAGCTAAGATCCCACATGCCTTGTGGCCAAAAAACCAAAACATAAAACAGAAGCAAAATTGTAAAAAATTCAATAAGGACTTTAAAAAACATGGTCCACATTTAAAAATAAAAAAAACTTAAAGAAAAAAAAAGGATTGAAGCTTCCTCTCCCATTCCTCTATTTCTTCTCCCCTTACCCCATAGAGGTAAACTCATTCCTAAATTTCTGTATTTACTTGTGCATTTGTACATTACTAAATTTCATGCCCTTTTACTGCTAACAACATGTTTATATTGCTTTGCAAATTTTATTCTTACAAACGTGATATAATGCAGTATGTATTCTTTTGCAACTTGCTTTTGATTTTGAAAAAAAAACAGCATTATGTCTGTGAGTGTGAATTGTCTTGATATGTGACACTCTGGTTCACTAATTTTTACTGCTGCATGATACTTGACTTTATGAATTTATCATTTTCACCTTCTGATGACAATTTTTACTTTAGTAATGCTGTTATAAACATGTTTGTTTATATCTCTTTATGTATATGGATGAGAGTTTTTCTATTTTATATACCATCTAGGAGTGGATTTCCTGGGTTGTGGAGTATATTCAATATGCAATTGTTTTCAAACAATTTACATTCCTGC
>NW_006793733.1:500237-549687 GCF_000442215.2 Lipotes vexillifer
TGCTATCATTTATAAGAGTTTTCTTTGATCCATATCCTGGCAGTACTTGATATTATCAGATACTCTCACATTGTCCAGTCCAGTCCGAGGGGTGTAAAATGGTATTTCATTATGGTTTAAATGTGTGTCTTCCTACTTAATTATAAGACTGAGAACCTTTTTATATTTATTAACAATCCACATTTCCAACATGAATTGGTTAGTTTATATATTTCGTGCATTTTTCTATTGGGTTTTCTTGGTGTGTGTGTGTGTGTGTGTGTGTGTGTGTGTGTGTGTGTGTGTGTGTGTATCCTGGATTCTATTCCTTTGTCAGATCTCATCTTTAATTTTCACTCTTAAGATGATGTATTTTTATGAAAAGAAGTTTTAGTTTAATACTGTCAACTTTATCAGTACTTTCCTTTATGATATGTGCTTTGTATCTAGTTTAAGAAACCCTTTACTATCCCAAGATTATATATTTTCCTATATTGTATGCTAAAATCTTTAGAATTTGAATTTTTTACCTTTCAGACTTCAAACTATCTGAAATTGACTAGATAGAATAAGGTCTTGTGATTTCACAATCTGTTTTCAAGAAATCAGTGGCATGAGAAAAATTAAAGAAGCTATCATGGATTTACCCTGTACTTAAGAATTAACAGTCCAAAAAGAAAGGATAAAGAAAAGTCAAAGAAAAAGAATAAGATGAGGTGCCTTGCTTTTCTTGTCAATATTGATTGTGAAACTACAGTAATTTAGGACAGTTTTCAATTGAAACAGTTTAAAGAGATAGGTGAATCCAAATACAAAGGCCAAAAATTGAGCAATGAGCTTTTATACAACAGAGGAGGCAGAAGGCAATCAGCTACCTCCTGAGGAATAAAATGGAAACTTAAACAAAAATTAATACCTTACCTCACACTATAGACAGAATAAAATCATATTGGCAGTTTTCTCTCACAAGCAGTTCAGACAAAAGTTAATATACCAGTACTCCAACAGGAAGGTTATCTTAAATGAAATATAAGTGAAAAGACCAGCTAAGAGGAATTCAACATATTTTTTAAAAAAACAATATAGGTGAGTTCACTAACACATTATGGTATAAACATTTTCTGAGAATGTCTTTGCTATCTCTGGGTAGTTTCCTATCTATATAAAATTTAAAATACATTTTCTTCAACCAGAAGTTCTTTCTGATTATAAAATTACATCATCCCATGATCTTAAATTTTAATACAGTATATTAATATTAAGTTGAGTAGTTAGGAATTATAAAAAACAGGTAAGGAATTGATGATTTTACTAGCAAAGGTTTTTTTTAACAATAACTATAAACTGCTGAAGAATTTTCAGTGGTCTGCAAATATAGGAATTCAAACTGCATAACTAACCAGAGTTCAGGAGGTTTCATGCACACACAATCCAGAACATATACAACATTCACCTTCCCTTAGATAACATAATCCTTTAACCCAAGAATCTGTACGTTGCTGATATTAAGTTGTTTCTATGCTAAATCAGTCAGTAAGGTAACACCAATTATCTTTCCTTAGAAGTTAAGGTAAACTAATATTTGTTGCTTTTTTTCTGCTTTGTACTTTGTCATACCTTAGCTGAGATAGGCTGAAAGCTAGGCATCTTGCACCAAACAATTAGCCAAGTTGTGAACGCAAAGGAAGAGTTCTTGAATGAAATTAAAAATGCTACTCCAGTGAACACACATATGATAAGAAAGCAAAACAGCCTTATTGAAAAGAAAACTTTTAGTGGTCTGGATAGAAGATCAAACCAACCACAACATTCCTTAAGCCAAAGCCTAATTCAGAGCAAGGCCATTACTCTCTTTAATTCTATGAAGCCTGAGAGACGTGAGGAAGCTGCAGAAGAAAAGTTTGAAGCTAGCAGAAGTTGTTTCATTAGGTTTAAGAAAAGAAGCCATTTCCATAAAATAGGAGTGTCAAGTGAAGCAGAAAGTGCTGATGTGGAAGCTGAAGCAAGTTATCCAGAAGATCTAGCTAAGATAATTAATGAAGATGGCTACACTAAACAAGATTTTCAATGTAGCGAAACAGCCTTCTATTGGAAGATGCCACCTAGGACTTTCATAGCCAGAGAGGAGAAGTCAATGCCTGGCTTCAAAGCTTCAAAGGACAGACTGACTCTCTTGTTATGGGCCAACACAGCTGGTGACTTTAAGTTGAGGCCAATGCTTGTTAACCTTTCCAAAAATCCTAGGGCCCTTAAGAATCATGCTAAATCTACTCTGCCTGTGCTCTATAAACCGAACAACAAAGCCTGGATGACAGTACATCTGTTTACAACGTGGTTTACTGAATTTTTTAAGCCCACTGTTGAAATCTGCTGCTCAGAAGAAGAATCCTTTCAAAATATTACTGCTTATTGACAGTGAATCTAGTTACCCAAGAGCTCTGATGGAGATGTACAATGAGATTAATGTTGTTTTTATGCCTGCTAACACAATATCTATCTATTTCATGCCTGCTAACACAATATCAATTCTATAAATAATACAATATCTATTCTGCAGTCCATAGATCAAGGAGTCATTTTGATTTTCAAGTCTTATTATTTAAGAAATACATTTTTAAAGGCTATAGCTGCCATAGGTAGTGATTCCTGTGATGGACCTGGGCAAAATAAATTGAAAACCTTCTGTAAAGTGTTTACCGTTCTAGATGTCTTTTAGGAACATTTATGATTCATGGGAAGAGGTCAAAATATCAACATTAGCTGGAGTTTGGTAGAAGTTGATTCCAACTCTCATGGATGATTTTGAGGGGTTCAAGACTTCAGTGGATGAAGTAACTGCAGTTGCGGTGGAAATAGCAAGCGAACTTTAGAAGTGGAGCCTAAAAATATGACTGAATTGCTGCAATCGCAGGATAAAACTTTAATGGATGAGGAGTTACTTTTTATGGCTGAGCAAAGAAAGTTGTTTCTTGAGATGGAATCTAGTCCTGGTGAAGATGATGTGATGGTTGTTGAAATGATAACAAAGGATTTAGAATACTACATAAACTTATTTGATAAAGCAGTGGCAGGTTTTGAGAGGATTGGCTCCAGTTTTGAAAGAAGTTCTACTGTGGACAAAATGCTATCAAACAGTATTGCATGCTTCAGAGAAACTTTTCATGAAAGGAAGAGTCAATTGACATGGAAAACTTTAATGTTGTCTTATTTCTGAAAAACTGCCAAAGTAACCCCAGTCTTCAGCAATCACCAACCTGATTAGTCCAGCAGCCATCAACTTTGAGGCAAGAACCTCAACCAGCAAAACCATTATGACTAGCCAAAGGCTCAGATAATGGTTAGCATTTTTCAGCAATCAATTATTTTTAAATTAAGGTATGTACATTGCTTTTTTAGACATAATGCTATTACAAACTTAATAGACAATCGTACAGTGTAAACATAATTTTATATGCACTTGGAAACCAAAATATTTGTGTAACTTGCTTTATTGTGATGTTCACTTTATTGTAGTGGTCTGGAACTGAACCCACAATATCTCCAAGGTATGGCTATAATTGTTTTCTTGTATAACACAGGTCTTGGGACCTCAATTATAGTGTCAGGAATTTGCTTTGTTCTAGAAAGAGAATTCTTAGGAAAGTCTTTCCATTCAAAGATGGGAAAATAGACATAGCCAGAAAAATATTTATCCTATGTTTTTGCTTATTATGTGAGACCACATCTAAAACCTAAATGGAAATGATGGAGGAAAGTATAAGTTGAACACAATTCTAATTTGATTATAAGGCAAGATATACTAAGCTGTGATGATTTTGTCTATTTGCCTGACAGAAAATAGTCAAATAGTAGTGCCAGACACAGTAAGTTCAGCAATTTGAGGTTTTAAAAATTACTTATTTTTAGTAAAATCAGGAGTAGTTTGGACATATGTAGTCAGGACCCCAGAAATTTTTGTTTAGGTCTCACTGTTATGCTTACATCAAGATGAAAGAAATGGCTTTGAGTATAACAATCATACTGGAATATTTCAATGTGTTCCAGAATGGTAATATTTATCATAGAATCTAATCATAGTTCAGAGTGGAGACTTCATACTACTGACTATTAAGAATAACTGATATAAAGTTACACTGCTTGCTGTTATCCAATTTTATTTATGTTTTCAACTCTATCATTAGAAAAAATGTTTGTTAACAGGAAACAAGTAGAGATTCATTTAGATCCAAGATAACATTTTATTTCAGTGAATTTTTCTTCTCAACAGTTTACACTTAATACTTTATCATCTATAATTATAAAACCCCACAGTTTCAAAATTTTGGGTTAGATGAAAATGTCTTTTTTTGCACTTTATTCTTGAATAATAATTTAGTTGGTATATAATTCAAAGTTGACAGTTACTATTCCTTAGTATTTTGAAAATATTCCATGGGTTTTGGTCTTCATTGTTACTGTTGAAATATCTGCTCTCAGTCTAATTGTCATTTCTCTGTAGACAATTGCTCCTTTCATTCTTGCTATTCATTCTTGCATTCTTGAGATATTCTCTTTTTGTCTTTGTACACTGATGTATTTAGGCATCAATTTCCTTCCATTTTATTTTCTAGTTTTTAAAATTTTATTTCTCTTATTTATTTCTATTTATGATGTTAGAGATTAAAACTTATTTTTTTAAAAATATTCACCTTTTATCTCTTAAAATACTGTCTCTCCTCCATTCCCTATATTGTCTCTTTCTTATTTTATCTTCCGTATCACTAACTACTCTGTAACATTTTTCTCTCTTCTGTCTCTCTGTGCCACATTTTCTGTAATTAGTGGCCTTTATCTTTCAGTTAATTGATTCTTTTTCAACTATCTAATGTAATGTTTAACCTACTATTGAATTTTGAATCTCACTAATTATGTTTATAATTTCAACAAGTTTTTTTTGTTATGTATAAGATTTTCTGATCTGTTCCAAAAGCATATTTCTTGCTCATGTTTTTGATTCACTCTTTTATTTTGCATGCTGGTTTAATAATTTTAATATCTGAAATTCAAGAAGTCTAATTTGGAGTGCTGATTTATTTTCTCTTGACTCTTGCTAATAGTGGTATATTTCCTTGGATTTGGAGCTCATTTTCAGTTGGATGTTACATGTGGGAATAATGTGAACCCTTGGTTAAAGATGTTTCCCTGCAATAAGGATTTGTATTTGTTTTTTTTCAGATGACCCGAAGAGCTAGCTACCCAAATCATTTTAATTTTTAGCTGTGGGTTTCCCAGATCATCAAATAAGTCCCAAGTGCTCAAAAGACCAAGCCTGTGATTACAAAGAAAAGACTTTCTTCCCAACCCAAAGACAAGGTTGAGGCAGACAATGTGCTTTGTAATTCCTGTTTTCCAGGGGTAAATATTTTTAAATTAAACTTAGTGAAAATGTAGGCCTTCAAGGGTTCCATCTTTAAGTTAATTCCCACCTTTTCTAGGCTAAAGGTCTAGTGTCCTATTCAGCTGCCTGTTAATAGGGAGATTCTGTTATAGATTACTTGTTGGCAAATGCCTTCAGAGGAGTTGTATATTTAATGCTTCTTACCACTATGGTTTCCTATTTTATCAATTGTTTGGCTTTCAAGAATTAATTTTATTTCTTGAAATTTAATTGTCCGCAAAACAATGACAAAAAAAGCGTAGTTTTAAAATTTTTATCCAGTTTTTCTAGATGTTTTGTCCTAGAAGTATTTTGATGATATTCAGACTGCCATGTTTTGGAAGTGGAACTAATTTATCTATTACATCACAATTTTTGAGGTGATATTTTTCAGTGTCAAAATGTTGAAGTTACTTAGGTTAAATAGCATTTGTATATTTCCTTTCTATGAAACATGCTGTTAGAGGAGACAGTAGAAATGAGGCTTGCCACCAAGATGTTGTTACAAAGGACTTTACGGACTGATAGCTTCTAAGTGAAGCAAACAGAGACATACTTGGTTATTATTTTTGATGACCCTAATCTATTTTCAGGATCAGTGTAAGCAAAAGTCTCTTTTAATACCAGTTATCGCCATCAGATAATAAACACGTTCCTCTAAATGAGTTATTATTTTTATTATAGGGCACACTAATAGATAGCATTAATGATTATTATCCGATTAAAATCTACTCTCCTGATAACAGTATGCACAAACAACTTGAGTCATGAATGATGTTCCAAACATTCATCTAACAATTGAGAATTTATATCTGAGACCTAAAAGCTAGAAAACCAATCTAATTTAGCTCCTTTTGAAATAGGTGGATTCTTTGATAAACATATAAGGGAATTCAATAATCTAGAAAATTATGAAAGAAGAAAAAGACTAGTAGCAATATAACATTGTTAAAGAAAAGGGTATATTAAAAATTACCAAAATGTTTCTCTGATATTATTAATATTTTAATTTTTTTTTCTTATCACAGAAGTGTTATGCTTATTGTTAAAATCTCAAGCAGTACATATTTTATAAAGTAAAATATGAAAGTACTCTATAAATTTTTCCCTTTAAATAACCATAGTTATTAGTGTGGTGCACTCTTCTGAATTTATCTCAACATATAGTAACATAAAGTTACATACATTCTTAAATTTACCCCTCAGAAGTATGTTGTTTATATGTATGCATATTGCCTTATTACTTGCTTTTGCTGAACAATATACGGTGAAATATCCTTCTGTTTCAGTTCTAATATAGTAAGATATCCTGTTCCTTTTTATAGCTTTATAGAATCCCATTGCATGGATATACCATTATTTATGTAACCTCTTTTCTATTAATGGCTGTTTGGTTAATTTTAATTTTTTTCACTATTGCAACAATTTTGCAATGAATTTCCTTGTATATATGTCCTTGCATTCTTATGCATAACTTTTATAGCATATAGTTTTAGAAATATAATTAGAAAACTGTATATTTTATATAATATTAATATAAATCCAATATATTAATAATTATTGTAATATAATATAGCAATATGATTACATAAAATAATTCTAGTATTATTGAAAACTATACATATACAAAAATTTAATAGATAGTACCAAAATCCCTCCCAAAATCTTAAACTAATTTATGTTGTCACCAGCTGTTCATCAAAATTTTTGTTTTTCACCTACTGTTGACCTTAGGTACCAATCATCTTTTAAACCTTTCCAATCTAATAAACAAGTACATCTCATGATTTAATTTGTATATCTGCAATAGTTATTAAATTGAGGTTAAGCTTTATGCCTTTTATGAAAGTTTGAAATGTGGTGGTCTTGTTTCATCATATTTTTTATCTGTGGCAAGAAAATAAGCAGAAATGAGGCAACAATATAAAAATCAAAATCTTCCCTATAGAAAATTAGTTTTTAGGTAAGTCTGATGAGAGTTCAGTAGTAAAAGGAATAGGTGTTGAAATTTTCTCAGTTCATTACATATCCCTAAAATCCCACCCCCCAGCTCCTTCTCATTTCTTTACCAAGAAAAAGGTCACAGATCTGATCATCTCTGATATCCTCTTGCATTTAAACCACATCAGTAAAATAAACTTCACCCAGTTGATTTAAAGGAATGTTTTAGTGTTTGGACAGGAATTTGGCACCACATGGATATAGCCAAAGGTTTTTTGATAACCTATTCTTCCCGTGAGACACTAACAGTTCACATTATGTAATCTTCAATCTCACTAACACTTGCTTAGTTTCATTGCTTGAAAATGACACAGACCAGTATCTCTGAGCTTGGGCTACTTAGTGTATTTATTCCTGCATAAGAAAATAAAAATAAATACAGTTCACTGTCAGTCATTTTGTTTTAAGCTTGATATTTGGTTTGAAATAAAAACAAATAGTATTTCTTTCTTTACAGTGGTTTCTCTATGCACTACAAAGCATTTTAAAATAATAAGTAAGAATCTAGGAGTGTTGAGAATGAACAGACAACACGTAAATCATTATGAATGCAATTTATTCAAAGTATTAAAACAGTGGAGGTGGTTTTTACTTTCATCATATGAATAGACACTGAATCAGGATGCAGACATTATCTTTTAAATCTAACAAGGTGTTTTATAATGTTAAATGCATATCTAAAATAACTGGGAAGATTTTACCATTGCTATTTAACCCTTATGTATTGTACATCTCTAAACATGTCAAGATATATTCCTGTTTCTCTAAAGTACACACTCAGATAATTTAATAATTCTATGCTTATACTAACATTAAATTTAAAGAGATTATTTTACTTCTCTGGAAATAAATCAAAATTTTATAAAGGTAGCAGAGTAATTACATAAAAAATTGAATTTAAAATTGAGCTGCCTGCTTATATTACCCACAGTGTGTTTAAATATCTGTATGACTGTAAGCTATACCAAAATGATTGAAATAAAAATTCATTTTTATTTATACTTTACCACTGTTTTTGCTATGCCCATTAATATGACTGATTTTTGGAAATTATATGCCATTAGCTGATTTCCCTAAAAATGACTACAATACTTAAGACTTTTTGAGTTCTGTTTTCAAATTCTACTTCTACTGAATATATGGTTAATTGTATAAAATGAGGTTCAATATATTTAATGAATACCCACTATGTGTAAAACACTTTCATTGAAAAGAAGAATATAAATTACACTGCCTGATTTGCAGTTACCAGCGGGGACAACTAAAGCTTTTAGAGAATAGAAAGAAGGTCAAAAACTCCATTCACTGAATGAGATTTATTCATCAATTTATAGAGTTGATGCTAATGTCTGTTACTTTGCCCCACTGTGATGTTGAGAATTTCTTTGCATCTAGAAGTAGACTCCCTTTTAAATTACTTTTTCCAAGAGGGAATCCAAAATTTCATCCCCCAGAAGGCTACTTTCTGTTGTACCACTTTTATACAACTGTATTCTGTTGATGTATCTATCAAATCCTGCCTATAAATTCCCATGAACTTCCACAGTGAAGATGAAATAGACCAAGTCTCTGTCTTACAGGAGCTTAAAGTCAAGTGAGCTCACATAGGTATTGTTTGGAAAACTCCTAACAAAAATGGGCTACTGGATTCTCTCCATCCAGTAACATAAAATTCAACTATACATACTATTCAAGAAGTGTTGGAGATAAAGAAATATTCCTCTGGTTAATTCACTTTCCTAGATGGCCTATTCTATAAATAAACCAAATAACATATAGTAGAGCATTTACCTAATGCAGAGAACTATGGGTGACATAGAGAAGTGAGGTGCAATCCCTTGAAATAAGTTCAATCTAGTGAGAGGTGTAAAATATATACATATCTTTGAAAATTATTATTTATACCTTTTATTGTTTTCTAGAATGTGATGATTTATAATAGCTGGATGAGTTTATTATTTTATTTTATTTTTCTGAGGATTGGAATGGGCATGGGTATGAAACCTGAGGGTAGAAGCTGATACTGGATACATTATTCTACAAAATTAAGTGGGCAGTGGTAGTGTTAACAGCTGCCATGAACAAAAAATCAAAGAGGAAGATAGAGGTTACAAACCTGGGCACTATTTGGTGCAGAATTATTGAAGAGATCCCAGAGAAGGACATAGTTTGAGGAAGAAAAAACGATGGAGAGATTATGGGAGTCAAATGCCACAATGTGATTCAGCTCAACTCCATCAAATCTGTACAGAAGGGACTAAACTGAGGAAATTCTGATTGTGTTTAGATTTCTTATAGTAAGCAGTAAAGGAACAGCAACCACAAACCAGCTTCTGGAGGGATGAACAAAATCACCACATGAGGATGATCAGCTTACAGTGGGATATATATATATATAAAAGGTAAATAATAATTAATGGTATAACAGACTGATTTTGAATAAATACATCAACAGGAAGTATTTTATAAGTTCAAAAGAAGATAGGTGAGGAAAATTTGTTATAAAGAGATTTTGCCAATTTATGTCGAAAAAACACCCACTGTCAAACAGGAACCCAAGCAGCAGTTTTCTCTATACCTCACAAAGTTCCGAAGAATGGCATGCACCTGGGGAGGATACTCATCTCAGAATATGAGTTTGTGTTCCAGAGAATGTGAGAATATGCTCCAGCCCTGTACTTATCCTGGCAGTTAGAGATTAGATTATAGTTGTTGTCCATGGGGACAAAGTACCTATCAGAGAAATCAGTATTAACCTCCGCTTAAAACTCTGATACAAAAGCATTTCCCTTAAAGGTTTTGACAGTTCTCTGTTACATCACTGGACAGAGGAGCAAACTCAGCCTTTTTTTTTTTTTTTAATGGGAATTCTCAAAAAGACATGCTGCCAACTTAAGACATGGTATCTTAAAGCTACATTCTTATAATTAATCCAAGCTACCATGAAGTGCTTGTAAAGAAGTATACAAAAAGCCTTGAAAAAACAGCTAATTAGAATAATTAGGTATCACTTTCACTGAATATTAATATCCTTGGACTATCCTATCTTTGAGTAGTCCTAAGTCCTACTTATACTCTTTCCTGTCTTTTGAACTATGATCATACATCTACTCATTTTCAATATTATGTCAAATAATATAACTTGGATATACAAGGACATTAAAAACATTATGGGGAAACTAAAATACGATGAGTCCTGAAGAACCTGTACTTATCCCTGACATAAAACATTAAATACAAAACTCCAGATGATACACTAAAGAGGTAACCATTGGAAGTACACTAGTTATGAAGTTAAGAACAAGGTATCAAATCTACATTCAAATCCCAGTTCTGCTAAACACTGTCCAAATCTTGGCAATTTTATTTTTGAATTTAATTTTAGTTATTTTTTTATACAGCAGGTTCTTATTAGTCATCCATTTTATACACATCAGTGTATACATGTCAATCCCAGTCTCCCAATTAATCACACCCCCCCACCCCCCGTTGCTTTCCCCCCTTGGTGTCCATACTTTTGTTCTCTACATCTGTGTCTCTATTTCTGACCTGCAAACTGGTTCATCTGTACCATTATTCTAGGTTCCACATATATGCGTTAATATACGATATTTGTTTTTCTCTTTCTGACTTACTTCACTCTGTATGACAGTCTCTAGATCCATCCACGTCTCAACAAATGACCCAATTTCATTCCTTTTTATGACTGAGTAATATTCCATTGTATATATGTACCACATCTTCTTTATCCATTTGTCTGTTGATGGGCATTTAGGTTGCTTCCATGACCTGGCTATTGTAAATAGTACTGCAATGAACATTGGGGTGCATGTGTCTTTTTGAATGACAGTCTTCTCTGGGTATCTTCCCAGTAGTGGGGTTGCTGGGTCATATGGTAATTCTATTTTTAGTTTTTTAAGGAACCTCCATACTGTTCTCCCTAGTGGCTGTATCAGTTTACATTCCCACCAACAGTGCAAGAGGGTTCCCTTTTCTCCACACCCTCTCCAGCATTTGTTGCTTGTAGATTTTCTGATAATGCCCATTCTAACTGGTGCGAGGTAATACCTCATTGTAGTTTTGGTTTGTATTTCGCTAATAATTAGTGATGTTGACTAGCTTTTCATGTGCTTCTTGGCCATCTGTACATCTTCTTTGGAGAAATGTCTTCTTTGGAGGAATGTCTGTTTAGGTCTTCTGCCCACTTTTGGATTGGATTGTTTGTTTCTTTAATATTGAGCTGTATGAACGGTTTATATATTTTGGAGATTAATCCTTTGTCCGTTGATTTGTTTGCAAATATTTTCTCCCATTCTAAGGGTTGTCTTTTCATCTTCTTTATGGTTTCCTTTGCTGTGCAAAAGCTTTTAAGTTTCATTAGGTCCCATTTGTTTATTTTTGGTTTTATTTCCATTTCTCTAGGAGGTGGGTCAAAAAGGATCTTGCTGTGATTTATGTCATAGAGTGTTCTGCCTATGTTTTCCTCTAAGACTTTTATAGTGTCTGGCCTTACATTTAGGTCTTTAATGCATTTTGAGCTTATTTTTGTGTATGGTGTTAGGGAGTGATCAAATCTCATACTTTTATATGTAGCTGTCCAGTTTTCCCAGCACCACTCATTGAAGAGGTTTTCTTTTCTCCATTGGATATTCTTGCCTCCTTTCTCAAAGATAAGGTGACCATATGTCCGTCGGTTTATCTCTGGGCTTTCTGTCCTGTTCCATTGATCTATATTTCTGTTTTTGTGCCAGTACCATACTGTCTTGATTACTGTAACTTTGTAGTATAGTCTGAAGTCAGGGAGCCTGATTCCTCCAGCTTCGTTTTTCTTTCTCCAGATTGCTTTGGCTATTCGGGGTCTTTTGTGTTTTCATACAAATTATGAAATTTTTTTGTTCCAGTTCTGTGAAAAATGCAGTTGGTAGTTTGATAGGGATTACATTGCATCTGTAGATTGCTTTTGGTAGTATAGTCATTTAGAAAATGTGGATTCTTCCAAGCCAGGATCATGGTATTTATCTCCATCTGTTTGTATCTTCTTTAATTTCTTTTATCAGTGTCTTATAGTTTTCTGCATACAGGTCTTTTCTCTCCTTAGGTAGGTTTATTCCTAGGTATTTTATTCTTTTTGTTGCAATGGTAAATGGGATTGTTTTCTTAATTTCTCTTTCAAATTTTCCATCATTAGTGTAGAGGAATACAAGAGATTTCTGTGCATTAATTTTGTATCCTGCTACTTAACCAAATTCATTGATTAGCTCTAGTAGTTTTCTGGTAGCATCTTTAGGATTCTCTATGTATAGTATCATATCATCTGCAAACACTGACAGTTTTACTTCTTTTCCAGTTTGGATTCCTTTTATTCCTTTTTCTTCTCTGATTGCTGTGGTTAAAACTTCCAAAACTATGTTGAATAAGAGTGGTGAGAGTGGGCAACCTTGTCTTGTTCCTGATCTTAGTGGAAATGGTTTCAGTTTTTCACCATTGAGGATGATGTTGGCTGTGGGTTTGTCATACATGGCCTTTATTATGTTGAGGTAAGTTCCCTCTGTGCCAACTTTCTGGAGGGTTTTTATCATAAATGTGTGTTGAATTTTGTTGAAAAGTTTTTCTGCATCTATTGAGATGACCATATGATTTTTCTCCCTCAACTTGTTATTATGGTGTATCACATTGATTGATTTGCTTATATTGAAGAATTCCTGCATTCCTGGGATAAACCCCACTTGATCATGGTGTATGATCCTTTTAATGTGCTGTTGGATTCTGTTTGCTAGTATTTTGTTGAGGATTTTTGCATCTATGTTCATCAGTGATACTCGCCTGTAGCTTTCTTTCTTTGTGACATCTTTCTCTGGTTTTGGTATCAGGGTGATGGTGGCCTCGTAGACTGAGTTTGGGAGTGTTCCTCCCTCTGCTATATTTTGGAAGAGCTTGAGGATAGGTGTTAGCTGTTCTCTAAATGTTTCACAGAATTCACCTGTGAGGCCATCTCATCCTGGACTCTTTTATTGGAAGATTTTTAATCACAGTTTCAATTTCAATACTTGTGTTTGGTCTGTTCATATTTTCTATTTCTTCCTGGCCCAGTCTTGGAAGGTTGTGCTTTTCTAAGAATTTGTCCATTTCTTCCAGGTTGTCCATTTTATTGGCATATAGTTGCTTGTAGTAATCTCTCATGATCCTTTGTATTTCTGCTGTGTCTGTTGTTACTTCTCCTCTTTCATTTCTAATTCTGTTGATTTGAGTCTTCTCCCTTCTTTTCTTGAGTAGTCTGGCTAATGGTTTATCAACTTTATTTATCTTCTTAAAAAAAATCTTTTAGTTTTATTGATCATTGCTATTGGTTCCTTCATTTCTTTTTCATTTATTTCTGATCTGATCTTTATGATTTCTTTTCTTCTGTTAACTTTTGGGTTTTCTGTTCTTCTTTCTCTAATTGCTTAGGTGTAAGGTTAGGTTGTTTATTTGAGATGTTTCTTGAGGTAGCATTTTATTGCTATAAACTTCACTCTTACAACTGGTTTTGTTGCATCCCATAGGTTTTGGGTTATCGTGCTTTCATTGTCATTTGTTTCTAGGTATTTTTTGATTTCCTCTTTGATTTATTCAGTGATCTCTCATTTTTTTAGTAGTGTATTGTTTAGCCTCCATGTGTTTGTATTTTTTACAGATTTTTTCCTGTAATTGATATCTAGTCTCATAGCGTTGTGGTCGGAAAAGATACTTGATATAATTTCAACTTCCTTAAATTTACCAAGGCTTGTTTTGTGACCCAAGGTATGATCTATTCTGGAGAATGTTCCATGAGCACTTGAGAAGCAAGTGTATTCTGTTGTTTTTGGATGGAATGTCCTGTAAATACCAATTAAGTCCATCTTGCCCAATGTATCATTTAAAGCTTGTGTTTCCTTATTTATATTCATTTTGAATGATATGTCCATTGGTGAAAGTGGGGTGTTAAATTCCCCTACTATTACTGTGTTACTGTCAATTTCTCCTTTTATGGCTGTTAGTATTTGCCTTATGTATTGAGGTGCTCCTATGTTGGGTGCATAAATATTTACAATTGTTATATCTTCTTCTTGGATCGATCCCTTGATCATTATGTAGTGTCCTTCTTTGTCTCTTGTAACAGTCTCTATTTTCAAATCTATTTTGTCTGATATGAGTATTGCTACTTCAGCTATCTTTTGATTTCCATTTGCATGAAATAACTTTTACCATCACCTCACTTTCAGTCTGTATGTGTCCCTAGGGCTGAAGTGGATCTCTTGTAAACAGCATATATACAGGTGTTGTTTTTGTATCCATTCAGCCAGTCTATGTCTTTTGGTTGGAGCATTTAATCCATTTACATTTAAGGAAATTATCGATATGTATGTTCTTATTACCATTTTGTTAATTGTTTTGGGTTTGTAATTGTAGGTCTTTTCCTTCTCTTGTGTTTCCTGCCTAGAGAAGTTCCTTTAGCATTTGTTGTAAAACTGGTTTGGTGGTGCTGAATTCTCTTAGCTTTTGCTTGTCTGTAAAGCTTTTAATTTCTCCATCAAATCTGAATGAGATCCTTGCTGGGTTGAGTAATCTTGGTTGTAAGTTTTTCCCTTTCATCACTTTAAATATGTGCTGCCACTCCCTTCTGGCTTGCAGAGTTTCTTCTGAAAGATCAGCTGTTAACTTTATGGTGATTCCCTTGTATGTTATTTGTTGCTTTTCCCTTTCTGCTTTTAATATTTTTTCCTCTTATTTAATTTTTGATAGTTTGATTAATATGCCTCTTGGTGTGTTTCTCCTTGGATTTATCCTGTCTGGGACTCTGTGTTTCCTGGACTTGATTGACTATTTCCTCTCCAATGTTAGGCAAGTTTTCAACTATAGTCTCTTCAAATATTTTCTCAGTCCCTTTGTTTTTCTCTTTTTCTTCTAGGAACCCTATAATTTGAAATTAGGTGTGTTTAATGTTGTCCCATATGTCTCTGAGACTGTCCTCAGTTCTTTTCATTCTTTTCTCTTTATTCTGCTCTGTGGTAGTTATTTCCACTATTTTATCTTCCAGGTCACTTATCCGTTCTTCTGCCTCAGTTATTGTGCTATTGATTCCTTCTAGAAAATTTTTAATTTCATTTCTTGTGTGGTTCATCATTGTTTGCTCTTTATTTCTTCTAGGTCCTTCTTAAATGTTTCTTGTATTTTCTCTATTCTATTTCCAAGATTTTGGATCATCTTTAATATCATTACTCTGAATTCTTTTGCATGTAGACTGCCTATTTCCTCTTCATTTGTTTGGTCTGTTGGGTTTTTACCTTGCTCCTTCATCTGCTACATATTTCTCTTTTTTCATTTTGCTTAACTTACTGTGTTTGGGGTATCCTTTTCACAGGCTGCAGTTTCGTAGTTCCTGTTGTTTTTGGTGTCTGCCCTCAGTGGGTGAGGTTTGTTCAGTGGCTTGTGTAGGCTTTCTGGTGGAGGGGACTGGTGCCTGTGTTCTGCTGATGAGGCTGGATCTTGTTTTTCTGGTGGGCAGGATCACATCCGTTGGTGTGTTTTGAGGTGTCTGTGAACTTATTATGATTGTAGGCAGCCTCTCTGCTAATGGGTGGGGTTGTGTTCCTGTTTTGTTAGTTGTTTGGTATGGGGTGTCCGGCACTGGAGCTTGCTGGTCATTGAGTGGGGCTGGGTCTTAACGTTGAGATGGAGATCCCTGGGAGAGCTCTTGCCGATTGATATTATGTGGGGCTGGGAGGTCTCTGGTGGTCCAGTGTCCTGACGTCAGCTCTCCCACCTCAGAGACTGAGGCCTGAGACCTGGCTGGAGCACCAAGACCCTGTCAGCCACACGGCTCAGAAGAAAAGGGAGAGAAAGAAAGAAAGAAAGAAAGAAAGAAAGAAAGAAAGAAAGAAAGAAAGAAAGAAAGAAAGAAAGAAAGAGAGAAAGAAAGAGAGAAAGAAAGAAAGAAAGGAAGGAAGGAAGGAAGGAAGCAAGGAAGGAGGAAAGAAAGAAAGAAAGAAAGAAAGAAAAAAGAAAGAAAGAAAGGGAGAAATAAAGGAAGGAAGGAAGGAAGGAAGGATGGAAGGAAGAAAGAAAGAAAGAAAGGAAGGAAGAAGAGAGCAACCAAACCAAAAAACGAATCCACCAATGATAAGAAGCGCTAAAAACTATGCCAAAAATAAACAGACAGACAGAACTCTAGGACAAATGGTAAAAGCAAAGCTATACAGACAACATCACACAAAGAAGCATACACATACACACAAGCAAAAAGAGAAAAAGGAAAATACATATATATATTTTTTTTTAAAAGGAAGAGAGCAACCAAATCAATAAACAAATCTACCAATGCTAATAAACTCTAAATACTAAACTAAGATAAACATAAAACCAGAAACAAATAAGATGCAGAAAGCAAACCCCAAGTCTACAGGTGCTCCAGAAGTCCACCGCCTCAATTTTGGGATAATTTGTTGTCTATTCAGGTATTCCACAGATGCAGGGTACATCAAGGTGACTGTGGAGATTTAGTCTGCTGCTCCTGAGGCTGCTGGGAGAGATTTCCCTTTCTCTTCTTTGTTCACACAGCTCCTGGGGTTCAGCTTTGGATTTGTCCCCTCCTCTGCATGTAGGTTGCCGGAGGGCGTCTGTTCTTCACTCAGACAGGACGGGGTTAAAGGAGCAGCTGATTCGGGGGCTCTGGCTCACTCAGACAGTGGGGAGGGAGGGGTACGGAATACGAGGTGAGCCTGCTGCAGCAGAGGCCAGCGTGACGTTGCAACAGGCTGAGGCATGCCGTGTGCTCTTCCGGGGAAGTTGTCCCTGGATCATGGGGCCCTGGCAGTGGCGGGCTGCACAGGCTCCTGGGAGGAGAGGTGTGGATAGTGACCTGTGCTCGCACACAGGCTTCTTGGTGGCGGCAGCAACAGCCTTAGCGTTTCATGCCCGTCTCCGGGGTCCGCGCTGATAGCCGGGGTTGCTCCCGTCTCTGGAGCTCATTTAGGCGGTGCTCTGAATCCCCTCTCCTTGCGCACCCCTAAACAATGGTCTCTTGCCTCTTAGGCAGGTCCAGACTTTTTCCCGGACTCCCTCCCAGCTAGCTGTGGTGCACTAGTCCCCTTCAGGCTGTGTTCACGCCGCCAACCCCAGTCCTCTCCCTGGAATCCAACCTCCGAAGCCCGAGCCTCAGCTCCCAGGCTCCGCCCGCCCCGGCGGGTGAGCAGACAAGCCTCTCGGGCTGGTGAGTGCCGGTCGGCACCGATCCTCTGTGCGGGAATCTCTCCGCTTGGCCCTCCGCACCCCTGTTGCTGCTCTCTCCTCTGTCGCTCCCAAGCTTCTCCCCTGCCCACCCCCGGTCTCCACCAGTGAAGGGGCTTCCTAGTGTGTGGAAATTTTTCATCCTTCACAGCTCCCTCCCAGAGCTGTACGTCCCATCCCTGTTCTTTTGTCTCTGTTTTTTCTTTTTTCTTTTGCCCTACCCAGGTACGTGGGGAGTTTCTTGCCTTTTGGGAAGTCTGAGGTCTTCTGCCAGCATTCAGTAGGTGTTCTGTAGGAGTTGTTCCACGTGTAGATGTATTTCTGATGTATTTGTGGGGAGTGAGGTGAACTCCATGTCTTACTCCTCTGCCATTTTGAAGGTCCCTCCCAGTTTTTGGTTTTATTATTGCACATCTGGGTGGATATAGAGATCCAGTGCTTAAGAAAGAGATTCGTAGTCATTTACTGTACTCATTTACTAAGAAGATCATACAATTTTAGCTTATTAGAGACTTCATAACAGCATCATTCTCATTGTTTGGTAAGCAGCATCCTAATTCTCTTTTTACAAGTAAGGAAACCAAAGATGAGATTAAATTAATTACCCTCAGGCAACAGATACAACCAGGATGATTATCCAAGACATTAACTCCAAATATGGAGTTCTTTCCTTTGTAAGTTTGCTTATAAGTTTAGGTGAAAATCTCCAGACAACGTGAATATTATTCTATGTAATGAAGGTTTAACTCCTTACCCTCAGTAAGTATTATTATAAAGTATCAAAGGCATACAGAAATAAGTCAGAATTCCTGTCAGCGTTTTGTGTGCTGTGTCTATTTTACCTGCCCTGAAATCTAAAATGTGGCCAAAGCCCTTGGGTCAAGGGTAGTATATGACAAGCAACTACTTTCATAAGAATTATGTAGGTGAAAATGGAAAATTAATGTGTGATGATTTTGTGTTCAGTGTCAAAAAGTTAAAGTTACTTTTTCTTTTAAACTGACTTGATTCAAAGAAGGGCACCATAATTGGGATTTAAAACCATACAGCTATCTTATTTCTTTTTAAAATACTAATAAAACTATCTATGTTTTTAACAGATTTACTCCAAACTTGCCTATGGAAATTTAGTCTGCAGTCATTTGTTTCAGATAGAGAAGTTTATTTGTTTAATTAATACATTATCTAAAACTGTGTATGTGTGAATGGACTCACACCTAGATACATATACATTATATTTATAAATGTTTTAGTGTAAAAATTCAGATGACTTTGGACTTTATAATATAATTAGTTTAACTTCATATGGCATGAAACTGTAAGAAATACATTTTATAGGTAAAATATAAGATATTTTATCAGTTTTCTATCTATGAATGTAAAAGCTAGAAGCAAAGTTAGAGATAATCTAATTTTCCCTTTGCATTTCAAAGATGAAATAACATCAAATCATAGAACCAAGATTAAAATCCTAGTTTTTGCACCTTTCAATATGTTATGATTCTTCTGAATATATTAAAATATAAAGGGTAAAGTCATGAAATTTAACAAAGTTAAATGCTTACTTTATTTATTTTGAATTGGGGTGTATAAGATATTTAATGAGATTCATTTATTCTGTATTTTCCCAGAACAAGTTACATCTATTTAGACAACAGAATTGATTTGTTTGATAATTCACAGTTTTTAATGTGGCTGCTTTACATGGTGAAATCAATTGAGTCAATGATACAAAGCTCACATTAAAATATTTTTTTTAAATGTTAGAGCTAGCATTTTTGCTTTAATGTTTGTCACTAGATTTGAAATCAGACACCATCAATATTGACTTCTTCCAATAATAACTCTCTTGAAATAAAGAATAGTAATAATAAAATAGGTAACAGTTTTCCACTGGCATAGCAATTTTTCATTTATGAACTGTCTGGATTCAATACTGGGCCAGTTACTTAACCTTTCTGTGCCTGTGTTTCATCTGAAGAATGGGGATCATGATACCATTGTAAGAATGAAATGTGTTAAATATGTAAAGCACCTAGGGCTTCCCTGGTGGCGCGGTGGTTGAGAATCTGCCTGCTAATGCAGGGGACATGGGTTCGAGCCCTGGCCTGGGAAGATCCCACATGCCACGGAGCAACTAGGCCCGTGAGCCACAACTACTGAGCCTGCGCGTCTGGAGCCTGTGCTCCGCAACAAGAGAGGCCGCGATAGTGAGAGGCCCACGCACGGCGATGAAGAGTGGCCTCCGCTTGCCACAACTAGAGAAAGCCCTCGCACAGAAACGAAGACCCAACACAGCTGAAAGTAAATAAATAAATCAAAAAAAAAAAAAAAGTAAAAAATGTTCAAGTACAATTGGTGTCTTTAAAAAAAAAAAGATACTATGCTGTCTCTCAAATAATACGTATAAAAAAATATGTAAAGCATCTAGAAGAATGGCTGTTGCATAGTTAATAGTGAATGAGTCAGCTATTACTGTTTTTGTTGGCGGTGGTATTATTTTTGATTTATTTATTTTATTGTTAGGAGCACTTAACATGAGATCTACTCTCTTAACAAATTTCGAAATGTCCAATACATTATTGTTGACTATAGTTACAATGCTGTTCAGTAGCTCCTTAGAGCTTAGTCATTTTGCGTAGCTGAAACTTTAAGCCCATTGATAAGTAACTCTCCGTTTCCTCCTCCCGCCAGTTCCTGGCAGCCCCCGTTGGATTCTTGTAACCTGAGATTTTGACTATTCGTTGTTATTACCACTATAATAGCCCTGACAGTTGGGAGTCATCAAAAGAGCTTAGACCACCTGATAAACTGGAGTAGAAAAATGTACTGATATCTTAATAAGGTTTAGGTCGTTAAGATTTATAGGGTAATTAAATTATTATAGAATTTAATTACACTAACCAAATGTGCCGTTTCCAGATTGATATTTAGTCCTGGTCAAGAACAGCACTTTAATAGTGTGATTCCAGATGATCTAAAGCTTTTTTCATTTTCTGGATTTGTGTTAAGCATGGTTCTCAACATCTTAAAGAGGGCTAAAATAATTAAATATAATATTTCAGATCATTGGTAAACTTGAGTACTTAGGCCAAAGGTGAACAGTATAATCAAAGGTTATTAATTCAAAGATAGTATAACTAGGATAGACTGAGATTTACTAAGGCAGCCTTCTCTGAGGTATTGCCTAATTCATCTGTTAAGTATGAATGATAAACTCTTTATTTAAAATATTAGATCAGATTAGATCTTCTTATCTTCTTTTCTGTTTTTTCCATATGTGATCCTGTGTGCCCAGCAAAGGATAAAGACATTCATAATTGGCAGTTGAAAGATTAGCAACTCTCCTGATGTTTACCTACTTTTTCTCACTTCAAAACTGTAATGAACTATTTTGTGATGCTTTGGCTTATATTTGATCATATTTACTAATGAAGTCATAGGTTTAAGGTTGAAAACAACTTTTAGACTGCAGAGTTGTATTTGTAATAGATACTGTGTTTGCCTTGCCAGTATCTATATTACCTCTTTCCCATTTTGTAGCCACCATTGTGGAATTTTGACCACACCATGAGCAACAGTTGAGTTAAAGCAATCAAGGAAATTCTGCGTTTCTTGCTACTGTTAATGGTTTAGGGATGGGCATATAGCTTAAGCCAAGCTTAAGCCATCTGGTACAAGATATTCTCTTGGTTACAGTGAATGTAACCTAAGTTATTTCATTCAGAGGGGATCTTAGGACATTATTAGCAATGGTTGGAGAAAGAGAAGCCCCTTTTCTCCTGGATGTTATCAAGGAAGCATTAAGCAGTTGTTTTTCTCCCATGAGAAAAGCAATCTGAAGATGAAGCTAGTCCATAATGATGGCAGAATTGAGAGAATCAAAAACAAATGTAGCTGCAAAGACATGTAGATGCATCTTTGAAGATATCTGCTCTTTAAAGAAAAAATTTCCCAGCAAATCCTTTGACTCTATATTTAAAACACATTCAGGATCTGACCTGCTTGCACATTTATTGCTATGCCCTTGTCCAAGACACCTTATCTCTTGCTTGCCTTATTGCAATAGCCTTCGAACTGGTCTCCCTTGCTTCTATGCTTGTCCCCATTTAGTCTATTCTCAGCACAGCAGCAGCCAAGTAACTTGTTGAAGTGTGTGACCTTGCCACTTCTCAGTATCCCCTAATTGCTCCCCATCTCATTCAGAGTCAAATCTAAGGTTCTTATAATAGCCTATAGAGTTCTATGTGCTCTGAACAGTATTTCCTCTCTTGACCTATCTTTCTCTACCTTCACTCTCCCTGACTCTGTTCAGACCTAAGTGACTTCCTTTCTGCTTCTTAACATTCCAGGCAAACCCCTACTTCTTTCACTATTAATTCTCTCTGTCTGGAATGCTTTACCCCAAGATTTTCTCATGGACCACTCCTTCATTGCATCAAGGTCTTTATTCATATGTTACTTTTTCAGTGAGACTTTTCAAGATCAAACTATTCATACAAGCACCAATCCCTTATACGCACACATGCACACACATATCCCAGCTCTACTTGATTCCTTCTCAGCTTTATTTTTTCTCTATAGTCCTTATCATCATCTAATTATTATTTTACTTATTAATTTTACTTATTTTGTCTTCTCTTTATTGAATACAAGTTCCAGGAATGTTTCTGTTTGATTTGCTGTTATATCTCCAAAACATTTCCTGGCACAGAGTTGGCACTTAATAAAAACTTGTTGAGGGCTTCCCTGGTGGTGCCGTGGTTGGGAGTCCGCCTGCCGATGCAGGGGACACGGGTTCGTGCCCCGGTCCCGGAGGATCCTGCTTGCCGTGGAGCGGCTGGGCCCGTGAGCCATGGCCGCTGAGCCTGTGCGTCTGGAGCCTGTGCTCCACAACGGGAGAGGCCACAGCAGTGAGAGGCCAGCATACCGCAAAAAAAAAAAAAAAACAAAAAAAACTTGTTGAATGACTCATGAATCTCTGGATTAAATTTTCCTAAAGTCAATCTCTCTTTGAATTTTCAATTTACATAAAGAATACTTTCCTTTTATTATTGAAGTCATTTTAAGTTGAACTATCTTTTCCTTGCAACTAAAAACACTGTAACTGAGACAGTAATTAAATATCTGATGGATAGAATGAGTTTGCCAGAAGCAAAACTTGAGATGAGAATTAATGTGAAAGTGATTTATTAGGAAAAACTTTGTTATGGGTTGAACTGTGTCCCGTGAAAAGATGTTCAAGTCCTAACCCCCCCTTCCCATATCTGAGAACGTGACCTAATTTGGAAATAAGGTCATTGAATATGTAATTAGTTAAGATGAGGTCATACTGGAGCTCTTAATCCAATATGACTGGTGTCCTTATAAAAAGGGGAAATTTAGACATAGCTATGAACCCAAGGAGAAGGCCATGTGAGCATGAAGGCCAAGTATAGATGATGCTTCTACAAGTTAAGCAACTACAAAGTCTGCCAGCAGCCCACTAGAAGCTAGGTCAGAAGCATGAGACAGATTCTCACAGCCCTCAGATGGAAGTAACCCTGCTGACACCTTGATCTCAAGCTTCTAGCCTCCAGAACTGTGAGACAACTTCAACCCATTTGTTTGTTATGGCAACCCCAGGAAATAAATACAGACTGCTAGGGGATTTTGGAAGTGAGACTGGGACAGGAAGAAAAGCAAGCAAAGGGGCAAAGCTCTACAAAAGGTAACTTTTGTTCAATCTCACAGAACTCTATGAACAGTATAGGTACCACTTCTGAGTTGTCCTGGTCATGACCAAGAGAGCAGAATCTTTAGAACTTCAGTCCAGAGCAGCCATTGGTTAGGGGTGCCCACTTGGTCTGTGTGGATAGAAGAGGTTCTTCAGGGTTTCCCTGTGCTCAGACAAAGCTTGTTCCAGAAGCCAGAGACCAGCCTTAGAAAATGATCCATGAGTGCTTACTGCCAGCTCTTGGGAGGAAAAGAACAATGGTGGATTATATGAGGAAAATTGGCAAAGGGCTGGAGGATGTGGGTAAAGCACTGAGAGCATCTGCCACAATGGGTTGGGAAGCAATAAGGGACACTGAATAGCTGGAGAAAAGGGGGATGTAAATCATACATACAATCCATTGCTTTTCTGTCTAGTAAGGCTCTGGTGGTTATATTTATCTACATTATTTGAGTTAATAAACTTGAAAAGACCCCTATTGTAAACATAAGATGTGTGCTGAGTATCTATAAATAATTTCCTAGTGTTTAAAATCATATTTGATTTGAGAAAAACAAAAATGGGAACAAATACTGACATAAAATTTTAAAAATGTATGAAGGTCACAACTGTATTTTAAAAAATTTGTGTGTGAAGAGAGAATTGGAGGAATTCATATTTGTCTGCAGAGCTGTAGAAATACAGGAAAAGCAAAAAAGTACCTAATAATTGGCATTCTTTTAATCAAATTATACTTGTTGTTGGTTTCCAGGTACAGAGGCAGTTTCATTTTGAGATATTTTCTTGCTTGCCTGCAGCCGAGAGACAGAGGGACTGGTTTCTAAAAGTTAGACAAGAAACTCCTGATTCCACTGCTTATTAAAAAAAGAATGTGCCTCTATGTTTACCTAGCTCCAGTAAGGTTAAAGAATTGTAGCAATAAAAGATATTGCCACCAAGTGTATGGTTGATCTTTTCTGTGCAGGAATCCACTGTCTTTCCTACTATACATAGGTCAAGATTGCATTTTAATTTTCATTTGTGACTTTTCTTTAAAAGGCTTTTCATTTCTTACAGGGCATTATTTTTGATACATTTGATTGAATCCTTGCACTACCTGATGCAGGATTGATTCTGACCCTAATATTTATAAAAAGTAAGGTTTTGTAGTCATAGATCATTGCATTGTCTTTTTTTTTTTTTTTGTATTGTAAGGTATCTTGTATATAATGGGCATAAGTCTTTTATTTTGGAAGACTTTTTCAGTGGCTTAACCAACAGCCTTTTATTACTTCCTCTTGTTAATAAAACCGTAATTTCATTCAAGAAACTATGTGTCTGGCCACATCAATATTTGTCAAAGCCCATCATAACTTGAACATTTCCATTCGTCCTAGTCAGTTACTGTTTTGACCAATGGAACACATACATCTGTGAAAAGACTTCTGGGAAATAATTTTCTTCCTGGTAAAGATCCACAAAAGGGAGAAAGGAGAACTCTTCCCTCTCTTCCTCACTGAGACACTTGTGACCTTGAGGAAACATGCCAGAGGGAAAAAGCCAGCAAGATGCACTTGCCCGAGAGGAAGGATTGAAAAACACCTGGTGTCTTAACAATGCCATTGAGTTGCTAGAAACAAACTTGGGAACATCAACTTCTAGTTTTGTTAATAAACACAAAGTATCTGTAGGGTATAAGCTACTATCATTCACGTCTGTCTCCTTTTATTTGGTACTGAATGCAACCTAGCTGAGACACTTACCTTTTGCATACTTATTATGTGTTTGCCTAAAGTATTTCTTTATTTTTGGTATCTGAACATGAAGCTGTGCACCTGTGTTTGTTATTTCCCAATACTCTGCTGTGAGTTATTCCTTAATGTCACACATTTGTGATGTGTGTGATCATCATATCATTTTTTTCCAGTCTCTCTGTTTTAGCTCATCTTCTACCTATGGTGTTTTATTGATCTTAATTCAGCATGATACTATAATGTAGGGTCCTTGCATTACACAAAGTTGAGTTCAACCTCCTATTGTGCCATTTAACATCTGTGTGTCAAGTTAATCAAGGTACTTAACCTCTCTGAGGCTTCAATTTTCTCATCTGTAAAATGAGGAAACCAATGTATCTTCATTATCTTTTATTATGAGGATTAAACAAATGCTTAGTAAGTAACCAGCAGTGTTGCTTATAAAGATAATGCTTCTGCCCTAAACATTTGCATTATTCAAAATCTAGTGTGTTGGCTTGTTTGCCGATGAACTCAGTTCCACTAATACAGGGGTTTTGTTCTGTTTATTTTCACTGCTGCATCTCTATTACCTTGAATAGTGCCTGGAACAGTGTAGGGACTTGATAAATATTTGTTAAATTATTGAATGGATTGAGTTACTGACCTTGGTTTTGGTGACCCTGTAGTCTAGGGCTCATAGTCTTAGAGAAAATTGCACAGTATTATAGGAAATAATTCATCTATTTAACAGTGTTTACATAAGCAGGTACTTTGCAAAGAAATCTGAAGATCAGGGGTTACCTACATGCTGGATCTGGCTGACAGACAAGTTTTGTTTGTCTTAAAAATGTTTCAATATTTTTTCAATTAGTTGTCAAACAAATTTTTCTAAAAAAGAAACTCTACATAAAATTAGTTTCTCTTTGCCACTGGAAGATTTTAAATCTGCATGGCAATCATCTGAAACTGTTTAGTAGCTGCCTGCTTTAGATTGTGCAGGTTCTCAGAATCCCTGCACTCACTCCCATTTGCTGACACTGGTTGTCACCACTCAGTATACTTGCACTGTAGTTTTGGTTTTGTTTTTTAATTTCCAACTTTATTGAGGTACAAGTAACAAATGAAATTGTAAGATATTTCAAGTGTACATTGTGGTATCTTGGTTATTTGATATATATAAACATTGTGAAAGGATTCCCCCATCAGTTAATTAACACATCCTTGTCTCACATATTTATTTATTTTATTTCTTTATTTTTTTGTGAGAATTGCATGATAGTTTTTGTTAGGGTTACCCTACTTCATATGTGACTATTATCTGTCTGGTTCTTGTGGGCATTTGAGTTTGTGATTTTTGCAGATCTGACCCTTGAATTTTACCTGAAGCTTGCTGTATCATACCAAAGTATCATACCTGATGACCTGTATCATACCAAAATCTTCCTTTATCAAGAAATTTGACAAAAAATACTCAGGATTATAAACTATTATTTAACTTATACTGTGGGGTCTCATTACTTTAGAAAAATTAACCTTCATTTTTAGTTCAAATAAAAAATGCACATAGTTCAAAAAATAGTACCAAAAAACTAATGCAGCAGGATAATAAAATGGAATCTCTTTTTCAGTTTCATCTGATGCCCAAAGGCCAAGAACAAAACAATTGCTACCAAACACCCCTATATTCTGAAGCCAGGTGCTTATAGACCTGTGTTGTACAGACTAGCCAATCGTGGAACTGATTCTCCCAGCTTTGATGATCTTCCACATCCTGCAATAATAGGGGAGGCTGAAGAGTTGGAAGAGAGGATTCCTGGAGAGCTTTGTCATATGCTGTGTGATTTTCACCTCTATGAGGTGGTGGGGGAGGGATGCCTCCCTCTCATCTCAAGATGCATGAGAGGATCCTTGAAAAGATCACTCTGATAATTTGCATATATCTCTTGGATTTTCATAAGTGCTGGTAGCTGACTCACATCTGGGAAGGCTAAAGGTGAACAGTAATAGGTGGAGTCGCTTGCCTGGCAGCAGAGCAAACAGCTGAGGTTTTTCCAATTTTTTCCTTCCTTGGAAGGAAGCTGCATTTCCATTTTGTCTGGCAGGAATGTGAGACTTTCCTAGGAGCCCTGTGGACCCATAAGATGTACATGGTCTGGAGCCAAGTTAAAACAGTATATTTCAAAGGCTGAAAGTGTTATTTGATACAGAAACTGAGTGTACCATCCTAAGAGAACAAGTAACCAGTGGAGAACCGTTACTGTTCACAGCAAAAACGTTTAGGGGAGCCCCAGAAAAAACACCCCTGAGAAACTCACAAAAGTGCCACTACCCACAAGAGGAAAAATCAGAGGGTGAAGGAAAAAGAAAAGCATTAATTAGAGAAGAAGGCTTCCATTCTCTCCCATCATCACTCCCAACGTTCACTGAAGTCTCCCAGCCTAAAACAATCCTGAGGGTTGGGGAAAGGTTTTAAAATGGGCAAAACTGTGGAGCTCTGCAATTATGACCTGAGTTTGGATTACGTAGTTACTATGCTTAGAGCTAAAAATGACCAGAGGACATTTTACTGTCTGAGAATGATCTGAAATACTAATTGTACCTGCTAGAAATTTTACCCAGGGGGTAGCAAAAAAAGAGACTGCAGATTGTATTTGAAAGAGTAGTGGAGGCATCAATTTTCTACTTGCACCTTATTGAATCCTGCCCATACAATAAAATAGTTGCCATTATGTTAAAAAATATCTTTATCCAGCACAGCCTCTCCATTGTTATGCTTCCCAGAGGCAGCCACTTTTGAAATTTTTAGCTGCTCCTTTTAGTATTTACATCCTTATTTCTATATACTATGCATACTCAGATTTCTCTTGATTGATGAATTTTGACAGAATCTATTAAGCTTTTTATAATAGCAGTTAAGAGTTTGGATGAGCTAACAATCCTTCCTCTTATCTTCCCAATATAATTATATCATAATTCTTGGTAAAATCATTAGTATTTACATTACTAGGATTATGCAAATTACTGAGCCATGTAGTATACTATGAATACATTTCTTTAAAAAAAATTTTAATTTTACCTACAGCTAATTATTGTCTCATTTTTATCCATTTGCTTAGTGTTACATGTACTAATTGCTATTATTTTTCTAAATACTCTAACAGGCCTGCCAATTCCTTACACTAATGTTCACAAATACTGCCAAACATCAGATGATTTATCATTTCCATGCTTTTATTTTCATCTCCTTTCTCTTCATCTCCCTCCCCACTCCAGTTTTTCTTCATCTTTTTTCCTTATTTCTGATGAATAAGCTGTCACCCAGGGACTTCACCTTTATTTTAGAAATTCCCTTTGCTTATCTTCCATGTTGCTCAGATTTTTCTTTCTTTGTTCATCTCCTTGTTTTGCTGAGATATATTATTTGTTCGTCTCCTAAGAAGGTGCATGAGATGTAATTTTTTTACTCTTTACATGTAAGAAAACTTTGTCCTCACAAGTGATTGAGAATTTGATTAACTATACTATTTTAATTTGGAACTCATTTTTTCTAACTATATTGAAGACATTGCTGATTGTTTTCTAGTAGCTGAAGTTGCTGTTGAGAAGTCCAATGCCATGTTTTCTTCTTATTCCTCTGACTTGTTTTTCCTGTTGGAAGGTTTTTAGGGTCTTCTTGGTATCCACAGTGCTCTGATATTTTATAATGCTGCCTTGGTATGGATCACTTTTATTCAATGTGTTAGATCCTTGCTGGCTCTTATCAATGCAAAATTCAAGTACTTTGGTAATGGTACCAAAATTCAAGTACTTTGGTAATTAATTTTAAAAAATCTTTTAAAATTAATTCTTTGGAAATATTTCTCTTCTTTTTCTCTAGTTTTTCAAGAACTTCTATTATTCAGATATGTGACTCCCTACACTGACTTTAATTTTCTCTCTTTCCTTCCTATTTTTGATATCTTTGTCTTTTTATTTTCCTCCTAGATGATGCTATTTCCAACACTTTTAATTTTTCTTGAGTATTTTTGTTTTAGCCATCATATTTCTTATTTTAAAAAACTCATTCTTCTCTGTTTAATTTTTATAGAATTCTGTTTTATCAATGCAATGTTTTATATTTCTGATAATATCAATTATGGTTTTTCATTGCTTTTTTCAAAACAAACTGGTCAGGAGATGTGACTTAAGAGTGATTTCACTGTCATCATTTCTTGACTGCTATACTTTAATTTTAAAGTTTTTATTTAAAAAAAAACTTACCTGATTATTAAAGCGTCTACTTCTTTCATTCTATTATTTTTATTTAACTATAAGACTATTATTATATAGACAATGTAATACAAAATAACAGTTATTTACACCACTTTACACACTAGAAATTATTTCTTCCATATGTGTTTATAATGTTTGTGGATGATACCTTTGATATTCTGGTCACAAAACTACTATTTTAGTAAGTCAAGAATTACATTTAAGCTTCATTCAAAATCTATATTTTGGGGTCGTTGATAATGCAGGAAAAAATATTTTGCAGATTAGTATATGTGTACAATTATTGAAATAAATGTTCATTTATAAAAAAAATCACAACTGTTGCAATAAATAGTACGTGGTTTTTGTGTTTTGTTTCAGTACACACTAATTTGGGGGCCATACTTTCACAAAAATAATATGCAGTAGTTTCCCCTTGGATCAAAGAACAGCATATATTTACCATTTGCTGCAGTCTGCTGAAAGTCTGCAGCAGTTTGTGCCAAATGCATTGCAGATGCTGCAGCAGCAATAATGTATTCATGATATGTTCAACTACATTTTGACAGGAGCAGTTTCTAGATGTGTTTAGTCAACTCCTGGCCTTTGCAAGGAACATAAATATAGATTGTTTCATATTCTATGCATATCCATCAAATTTGAAATAGAATGGACCCTTATAAATGGTAATATAAAAATCCATGAAGGTGATGAAGAATAAAGTAATAAAAATTTCATTCAATATAATTTGGAATCTGACAGGTAACCTATAAAGTATTTGTTGTTTGGATGTACAGTGTCTACTTAATTCATTCTATAATCTATGAGCCAAGTAATTGAACAAGTCAAAGAATGTTCCACATAATACCTAAAACTAAATATAATGAAAGGTGGAGTTAGCACCACTCAAAGATGAATATGATTCTTTAGATGGTTAGTGTAATTGAAGTTTATATATCAGTAGAGCTTTAAGCTGTGCTATAATTGATAGATTTTTGTGATTAGAATTATGAATATTTTCTTTTTAGAAAGGGTGGTATAGATTTCTCATCTTCCATCACACTTTATCTTCCCTCTTCCAGAGAAATAGATTTTAGCTAAGTAGAATGCAACTCACAATAAAGATTACATTTTCAAACCTCCATGTGCAGCTAAGTTGCCCACATGACTAAATGTTTGACCAACAAAAGGTAAGTAAAAGTGATGTGTGTAATTTTCATGTCTTTTCCTTATTGGGAAGAGATAATGCCCTTTGCCTTCCCTTTCCTCTTTCTGCTAGCTGCAATATCAACATAGTGGGAGACTTACTACTCAGACAAAAGCAACACTTTAAAAATGATGGCGACTTTATGAAGTCATGTGGCAGGGTCAGCAAACAAACTCACACTTTTACATAAACAAGAAATTACACCCCTTCCTTTAAAGTCTTTCACAGAATCGTGCCTGATCCATCATGTCAGAATTAATCTCTTCCACCTGTATATTTACTTAGCATGTAATTAGAACCCTTGTATTTTCATCTTATCCTGTTTTGGATTGTTGTTGTTGTTTTTAAATTAATTAATTAATTTATTTTTGGCTGCATTGGGTCTTCGTTGCTGCGCGCAGGCTTTCTCTAGTTGCGGCGAGCAGGGGCTACTCTTCATTGCGGTGCATGGTCTTCTCATTGTGGTGGCTTCTATACTTGCGGAGCATGGGCTCTAGGCTCTTGGACTTCAGTGGTTGTGGCACGCGGGCTCAGTAGTTGTGGCTCCCCGGCCTAGTTGTTCCGTGACATGTGGCATCTTCCCGGACCAGGGCTCAAACCTGTGTCCCTGCATTGTCAGACGGATTCTTAACCACTGTGCCACCAGAGAAGTTCTGGATTTCTTTTTATGTGTGTGTATGTGTTACTCTCATAACACCATGACACAGTGATGGGTTTTCCTCTCTCAATTCCACCAAAAAGCAACTAGCATGCTATACTCCAGTCCCACTGGATTCTTTGAACAGTTTAAAAATAATTTTCTCTCAGGGTCTTCGCACTTGCTATTCCCACTACCTGAAATACTAGTCTCACTGACATGTTACATAATATTATATAAGATAATATGACTTCTTTTGTTCAAGTCTCTATTGAAATGTCACCTCTCCCAGATGTCTTCCCTCATCCTATTTCACTTTCTTTGCTCTGCTGATATGCAATCAACAAGGATCCTGGAGCAGAAATCTCGAGGAACTGCTGAGACAGAAAGTAGGAAATATCAGGGAAAGATTCCTGAGGTGATGGGAGTGATTTGGGGAAACTGAGCTGAGAGAACACAGGTAGAAGTGGAAGGAAGGAGAATTTTAGAGTCATCTCTTGGTGAGCTGCATTTGGAGCAGTTGAGGGATTGCCCCTTTCTTTTCTTATGGTTGGCTGAATGGTGAGTAGTCAGAGTATTTGCCCACAGGTCTTAAGGAATAAAAGTGTACATTGAATCTTGGTAAACAGAGTACCCACATTAGCAAATAACACAAACTGGAGTTTGGTCTCCAACTTGCTTGCCAAACCCAACTGATTTGCCACCTAAACTCCGAAGATAAGTCCAGCCATCCCAGTGTCCCATCACAAGCACCACAGGCAGAGAGATAAAGAGAATAACCAAGAAACATTGACTGTTCAAGAAAAACTGACACCATGAAAGAGACACAAAACTCTACAAAAATATTAAGACAAACAGAAAAATAAGTAACTATGAGTTTTTCTGAGCCTACTGTGTGTAATTTAAAAACTAGAAACACTAGAAATCAGAGAGAAGGCAGATAATGACTAGAATAAAAAAGTCATTGTTCAGTTTTGAGTTTCAAAGGAGAGATTTAAATTCCAAGACTGAGACAATGGTTTGAAAACCAAACATATTTGACTTTAGTTGAAAGGAAAGGTTGTCCTTGTTTTCATAAGTTGAGTTGTAACTATAAAAATCAAAGCATGGAGGACTGAAACAAAGATTGCCATAGAACAAAACCATAGAAAGAGGAAGCTCAGAGGTGAGAAGCCTGATACTTTTTAGCTGGTAAGTTCCTAAGAAGTGGCTATCTCTACATTACCTTCTGCAAATCAAATCCTGATGTGCATGCATGTGTGTATGTGGGTGAATGTGTATTTTATAAAGATGACCTTTCTCTCAGAGACCTGCCAAAACATACTTATACAGAGTAGAAGGTATTTGGCTTCACACTTCCAAATCCAGAGAGCCTGCAAACTTCTTAGAGATGCCCACTAAGGTTGAAGAAAATGGGAAGGAATGTGTCTAGACCGATAACCTGAAGACAACTGCTACTAGGTGAAGGCAAACAGCTAAGAAATTCAGAACTCCCCACCCCTATCCCCTTTACCATCAGCAGTGTTGGAGGGGCAAAGATACTGAGAGGGCAAAGGAAGAGGATGTAGAGTCTGTGGAACATGGAACAAGAGCTCAAGTGACACCAGATAACAGCAACTGATGCTAGTGCAGAGTGAGATTCAAGACTAGGTGTAACCATATATGTGGAGATCAGTAGGAGAGAGGAGAGAGGCTGGCATTCACAGCAGATTGCTCTTTCCTGGCATCAGGATTATACATGCCTAGGTAACAGTTTTCACTTGTATAACAGAAACTCCTCTAGCTAGTTTAAGCAGAAGATTAAATTACATTCACATTCAGTTTTACAGCCACAATTGGGATAGATATTCATATTTACTTCTGAATTTAAATGTAATTATGAATAAATACTTTGTGAATAAAATACATGTAACATTTCTTAAACTATTATTTTATTTTATCAGTCTTTTATTTTTATGATGTTACTATGAAAATTCTTTGATTCATCTTTCATTTGACTGGATTACTTCCAACAAAAATTTTAAAATGATACATGGGTAATATATTTGAAAATGTCTTTTTATTGTCAACACATGTGAATGGTGATCTGGATGGGTAAAGGTTTTTGATTTGTACTCTTATCCCTCAGCTTTGGACACTGCTCCACTGTCAACAGCTGAAGTTGCCAAAGAGAATTGGGAGGTAAGCCTATTTGCTTGTTTGTTTTCCTTTATAGGAGACCTAGTTCTTTTAGCTGAATGTTTCTTAGATAAGCTAAGTATTAATATAAAATTTGTGACAAATAAAATTGTCAATCTTTGCTATTTGTTTTTTGCTTGCTTGTTTTTATTTTTCTGACAAGCAGACCTCAGTGAATCCTTTGGAGATGCAGATTTATGTAGTCTTTCATTTCAGGAAAATTTTCGTTCACTAATATTTGAATTTGGTTTTGTTCTCATTTACTAGCTCAGTTGTATTCTCTAGGCATAACAATAATCTTTGTGTTAGACAGTTGTTTTTTTCCTTCTATTACCTTTTTTAAACTGTTTTCCAGTGTATTATGTATAATTTTCTGAAATCTCTTGCCTCATGCCATTGATTTGACCCTCTGAAAAGTGGACTGCATTCTTTCTTTTCTTCGGCTTGTTTGTAAGTTTTACTCTATCTTTACTTTTTAATTTATTTTCTTATTCTGCTACTGTCTCTTTCATTTAATTTATTATCATAACTTCTATTTCATAAAAGTTGTTTTCCTCAATGTCCTTAATTGTAATAAAATATTTCTCTTAATTGTAATAAAATAATTTCTCTTTTTTATCTTTTGTCAAATTTTTGCTGAAATTCTATTTTTTTCTGTTTACTTATGTTTATGTAGGATAAATTCTATTTTAAGTCCATGTGTCACAGAGTACTATAAGTAGAATCGCCTCAACTCTCTTTATGTTCATCTGTGCAGTCAATGCACATATATTTATGGAGTCTCTGCTCTGTACCAGGCACTATTTTTGGCCCTGGACAAAAATAAAAGTAAACAAGACAGACAACTGACCAGCTCTCTAGTAGGTTACATTCTAGTGTGGAAACTTAGGCCATAGATATATACATAGGATACTGTTAAACATCTGTAAGCACTATGGAGAAAGTGACATGTGGGAATGCAGCAAAGCATGACTTTAGGGCTGATGCATATTTAACTACTATTAGGCTTTCCTGAGGCTGCTAGAAACTAAAGTTATAAATTCAGTGTTTAGCACCGTGGTTGCTGAATGGGGGCCCAAAGAACTGGAACCCTGAGCAATGCAATCTAAATTATCCTCTTTTTTTAATCATATTTTTTCCATTAGACTAAGAATATGTTTTGCCCCATTGATGGTGTTTCCTTAGAGTTCAGTTTCTTCTATTTTGAGTGAAACAGTTATCTTGCTGAAAATTTATGTTAGCTGCCACATAATTACTAAAGCATTTTATATCACAGCCCAAATATTATTTATCTCTATATGTTTTTTTCTGATAAGTTAGCCTCTAACTCTCACTTTTTCTCATGAGAAGGTCAGGTTACATGATAAATGTTCTAGCCCTGCGTATACTGATGACTTGAAGAAGTATGTCTTTTACATTTTGCCACAGATCTGCCTACTTTTATTTTTAACCTTTATCTATCAGAACATAGACAAACCAGTAGAACTTCCTGACTATACCTCATACAACTGTACTATACATTGGTTAACAGCGTCCTTCCTTAAGGTGGTCTAGAATTGTTTGTATCAGAAGAATTTTCACCAGAATCTCTGGTAGGAGGTTGAGCTCTCTGGTTTTGGATTAAATAATATTTTTGTCTTTATTTGGACATTTTGTTGTTGTTAAATTCCTTTGTTTTTAAAGGGGATTATTTGCTGACGTACTTATTCTAAAAATTTCACCATATTTGTTGGATGTCCTACTTCTTAGTGTTCTTCATTGTGCATTTAAAATATTTGTTATTACTTTGTCATTATTTTGTCCTTTATATACAAAACATTATTTCCAACATTTACTTACCAAAGTAAATCTATTGGTCATATAAGAAGAAATGCAACACAACATTGTCCTGTCTTCATGAAACCCTCCAGATTTATTTGTTCTGACCCACTTCATAAACTACAGAAAAAATAAACAGAAGACAGAAACATTTTATGGTAATGTATTTAGTTAAGTGAGTCCTCATCATCTTTCAGTAGTACTGAATATTAAAATATACATACATGCATGCATACCACGAACAACTTATAGCTCTCAATCACTAGTTTGCAAGGAGATATAATGATGATTGTATAAGGGGAGATTGGTTAGGAGAAAATTAAAAAGTGCATTTTAGTTTACTGCACTCTTAGCACTATAGTACTTATCACACATATTTTAAAAATAATGAGCAAACACAAGATTCCTCACATTTCTCTTGCCTCCAGAAACTGGTTAAGTTTCCACTCTTAATAATACAAAAACTATTCTCTAGAGAATCATGGTACTCTCTGACTAACACTGTGAGACTATATCACCTATGTTATTTAGTTATTTCAGGCCAATGATCTAAGGGCCAAAAAAATGAACACAAAATTCATACTGAAACAAAAGGAAAAAAATCTTTTAATAACTTCCCTTTGTTTACAAAGGCCATCTTAAAACTGCCAGTGCTTGTGTCCTAAGGGTATGCAAGATGATCCACTGTGGTGTAGAAATAAAATTTTAAATTCCTCATTATATTTACCTTTATCTTATACTTTAAAACTGTTTATAATTTGCATATGCTTTTCAGAATAAGTACAGTAAAACACATCTAAATTATAAACAATTAAATTAGTCTACAAATCTTGAAGGTGCAAAGTCAGATACTTTTTTTTTTAACTAATAAAGTACATAATAAAGAAAAAAATGGATGTCACTGGATGTAGATAAAACTTCCCCTCATCATCCATTGAATTACTTTTGCACCTTCATCAGAAATCAATTTGCTGTATTTGCATGGGCGTATTTCTAGATTTTCTAACTGTTCCATTGATACAGGTGTCTATCCCTTCACTAATATCACATTGTCCTGATCAGTGTAACTATATAGCAGACCTTAATATCAAAAAGAGGTGCATCGGTGGCTTGGACCTCCTGGTCAATGGGAGCATGGAGCTGAGCTGCGCATGCCACCGTCAAGTTGCTAACATGATTATGCAGATCTATCAGACACAGAAAAAATTCAGCCACCTCACCCAGATTCTGCAATCCCTATGAGGCTGCAGCTGAAATACTGAAGAGCTGTGTGGCTGACAGGGTCTTTGTGCTATGGCCTCATGTCAGACATGAGCCTCTGAGGTGGGAGAGCCAAGTTTAGGACATTGGACCACGCAGAGACCTCCAAGCCCAACGTAATATTAATCAGCAAGAGCTTTCCCAGAGATATCCGTCTCAATGCTAAGACCCAGTTCCACCAAACGGCCAACAAGTGCCAGTGCTGGATGCCCCATGCCAAACAACAAGCAAGACAGGCACACGCCCCACCCATTAACAGAGAGGCTGCCTAAAATCATAATAAGTTCACGGACACCCCAAAACACACCACCGGACTCAGTCCTGCTCACCAGAAAGACAAAATCCAGCCCCACCCACCAGAAAACAGGCACCAGTCCCCTCCAGCAGGAGGTCTACACAAACCACTGAACAAACCTCACCCACTGGGAGCAGACACTAAAAAAAACGGAAACTATGAACCTGCAGTCTGCGAAAAGGAGACACCAAACACATTAAGTTAAGCAAAATGAGAAGACAGAGAAATATGCAGCAGATGAAGGAGCAAGGTAAAAATCCACCAGACCAAACAAATGAAGAGGAAATAGACAGTCTACCTGAAAAAGAATTCAGAGTATTGATAGTAAAGATGATCCAAAATCTTGGAAATAGAATGGAGAAAATACAAGAAACGTTTAAGAAGGACCAGGAAGAACTAAAGAGCAAACAAACAATGATGAACCACACAAAAAATGAAATTAAAATTTTCTAGAAGGAATCTATAGCAGAATAACTGAGGCAGAAGAATGGATAAACGACCTGGAAGATAAAATAGTGGAAATAACTGCCACAGAGCAGAATAAAGAAAATAGAATGAAAAGAATTGAGGACAGTCTCAGAGGCATCTGGGACAACATTAAATGCAGCAACATTCGAATTATAGGGGTCTCAGAAGAAGAAGAGAAAAAGAAAGGTCTGAGAAAATATTTGAAGAGATTATAGTTGAAAAGTTCCCTAACATGGGAAGGAAATAGTCAATCAAGTCCACAAAGCACAGAGAGGCCCATGCAGGATAAATCCAAGGAGAAACACACCAAGACACATATTAATCAAACTATCAAAAATTAAATACAAAGAAAAAATATTAAAAGCAGCAAGGGAAATGCAACAAATAACATACAAGGGAATCACCATAAGATTCACAGCTGTTCTTTCAGCAGAAACTGTGTAGGCCAGAAGGCGGTGGCAGGACATACTTAAAGTGATGAAAGGGAGAAACCTACAAACAAGATTACTCTACCCAGCAAGGATCTCATTCAGATTCGATGGAAAAATTAAAACCTTTACAGACAAGCAAAAGTTAAGAGAATTCAGTACCAATAAACCAGCTCTACAACAAATGCTAAAGGAACTTCTCTAGGCAGGAAACACAAGAGAAGGAAAAGATCTACAAAAACAAACTCAAAACTATTAAGAAAATGGTAATAGGAACATACATATCTGTAACTACCTTAAATGTGAATGGATTAAAAGTTTCAGCCAAAAGACATACACTGGCTAAATGGATACAATAACAAGACCCATATATATGCTGTCTACAAGAGACCCACTTCAGACCTAGGGACACATACAGACTGAAAGTGAGGGGATGGAAAAAGATATTCCACACATGCAAATGGAAATCAAAAGAAAGCTGGAGTAGCGATTCTCATATCAGACAAAATAGACTTTAAATTAAAGACTATTACAGAGACAAAGAAGGACACTACATAATAATCAAGGGATCAAACCAAGACAAAGATATAACAATTGTAAATATTTATGCACCCAACATAGGAGCACCTCAATACATAAGGCAAATGCTAACAGCTATAAAAAGGAAATCAACAGTAATACAATAATAGTAGGGGACTTTAACACCCCACTTTCACCAACGGACAGGTCATCCAAAATAAAAATAAATAAGGAAACACAAGCTTTAAATGACACATTAAATTAGAACAAAAAATTTTACAGTTTGTATGGAAACACAACAGACCCCGAATAGCCAAAGCAATCTTGAGAGAGACAAACGGACCTGAAAGAATCAGGCTCCTTGATTTCAGACTATACCACAAAGCAACAGTAATCAAGACAGTATGATATTGGCACAAAAACAGAAATATAGATCAATGGAAAGGATAGAAAGCCCATAAATAAACCCATGCACATATGGTCACCTTATCTTTGATAAAGGAGGCAAGAATATACAATGGAGAAAAGACAGCCTCTTCAATAAGTGGTGCTGGGAAAACCAGACAGCTAGATGTAAAAGGATGAAATTAGAACACTCCCTAACACTGTATACAAAAATAAACTCAAAATGGATTAGAGACCTAAATGAAGGCCATGCACTATAAAACTCTTAGAGGAAAACAGAGGCAGAACACTCTATGACATAAATCATAGCAAGATCCTTTTTGACCCACCTCCTAGAGAAATGGAAATAAAAACAAAAATAAACAAATGGGACCTAATTAAACTTAAAAGCTTTTGCACAGCAAAGGAAACCATAAACAAGACAAAAAGACAACCCTCAAAATGGGATAAAATATTTGCAAACAAATCAATAGACAAAGGATTAATCTCCAAAATATGCAAGCAGCTCATGCAGCTCAATATCAAAAAAAACAAACAACCCAATCCAAAAACGGTCAGAAGACCTAAACAGACATTTCTCCAAAGAAGATGTACAGGTTGCCAATAAACACATGAAAGGATGCTCAACATCACTAATCATTAGAGAAATGCAAATCAAAACTGCAATGAGGTATCACCTCACACCGCTCAGAATGGCCATTGTCAAAAAATCTACAAACAATAAATGCTGGAGAGGATGTGGAGAAGAGGGAACCCTCTTGCACTGCTGGTGGGAATGTGAATTGATACAGCCACTGTGGAGAACAGTATGGAAGTTCCTTAAAAAACTGAAAATAGAGCTACCATATGACCCAGCAATCCCTCTACTGGGCATATAACCTGAGAAAACCATATTCAAAATGAGTTATGTACCCCAATGTTCATTGCAGCACTATTTACAATAGCCAGGCTACGGAAGCAACCTAAGTGTCCATCAACAGATGAATGGATAAAGAAGATGTGGCACATATATACAATAGAATATTACTCAGCCATAAAAAGGAATGAAATTGAGTTATTTGTAGTGAGGTGGGTGAACCTAGAGTCTGTCATACAGAGTGAAGTAAGTCAGAAGAGAAAAACAAATACCTTTGCTAACACACATATATGGAATCCAACAACAACAACAAAATGGTTCTGATGAACCTAGGGGCAGGACAGAAATAAAGACGTAGACATAGAGAATGGACTTGAGGATACAGGGATGGGGAAGTGTAAGCTGGGACATAGTGAGAGAGTAGCATTGACATAAATACACTACCAAATGTAAAATAGATAGCTAGTGGGAATCAGCTGCATAGCACAGGGAGATCTGCTCGATGCTTTGGGACCACCTAGAGGGGTGGGATAGGGAGTATAGGAGGGAGACGCAAGAGGGAGGGGAGGTGCGGATATATGTATACATATAGCTGATTCACTTTGTTATACAGCAGAAACTAACACAGCACTGTAAAGAAATTGTACTTCAATAAAAATGTTAAAAAAAAAAACCCCAAAAAAGAATATCAAAACTAGTGATTTCACCCACTTTGTTATACATTGTCAATATTAGATTAGCTATTCTAGAGCATGTATCTTTCCATAGAAATTTTAGAATAAGCTCCTATATGTATACAAAAAAACCTAACACGATTTTGATAAAAATTGCATTAACTTATAGAACAACTTGGAAAGAACTGACATTTTTAATATGCTAAACTTTCCAATCCTTGAACATGGGATTAATCCTTTTTCCCCTCAAAAAGTTTCTGTGAATATCATTTAAATAATATACTGAAATAATATGAATATTATTCAGGTAATATGGTAACAAACAGAAACTTGGTCTTATTAATTTAGATTTCTATTTCTCTTTTTTCCCATAACCACTTTTTGCATAATTTCTCCTGTGAGTTGCACTGTTATTGTATTGTTTGTTTTTTTAACCACTTTATTGAGGTGTAATTGTCATACAAAAAGCTGTACAGTTTTAATGAATACCATTTAATAAGTTCAGAGATGTTTATACTCATGAAAGCATCACTACAATCCATGCCATAAATATATCCATCCTCTCCAAGAGTTTCTGTCCATTTTTTATTTATTACTATTATTATTTTGTGATAATAACACTTACTATAAGATACGCTCTCTTGAAATTTTAAAGTATATAATATAGTATTTTTTACTATAGGGGTTATGCTGTATAGCAGATCTCCAGGATTATTATTATTATTATCTCCAGATCTCCAGGATTATTCATTTTGTGTCACTGAAACTTTGTACATTTGGGATATCACTCTCCATTCTGTCTTACTTCCAGCCTCTGGAAATCACCGTTTTACTCTCTGCTTCTATGAATCTGACTTTTCCTAATCCTTATATAAGTGATATCATATAGTATTTGTCTTTCTGTATCAGGCTTATATCACTTAGCATAATCTCCTCCTGGTTTATCCATGTTGTCATAAATGACAGTATTTCCTTCCTTTTTAAGGCTGAATAATATAAAATTGTATGCATATACCACCTTTTCTTTCTTTATTCATCCACCAATGGACATTTAGGTTTCTTCCACATCTTGACAATTGTGAATAATGCTGCAATGAACATGAGAGTAGAGATATCTCTTTGAAGTCCTGACTTCAGTTCCATTGGGCATTTAGTACTCAGAAGTTGGATTGCTCAACCATATGATAGTTTTATTTTTTATTTTTTGAGAAATATCCATACTGTTTTTCATAGTAACTTCTCCAAATTACATTCTCACCAACAGTGTCCAAGGGTTCCCTTTTCTCTATATCTTTGTCAATACAAATTTTTGTTAATAATAGCCATTCCAACAGGTGAGAGATGATATCTTATTTTGGTTTTGATTTCCATTTGCCTAATGATAAGTGATGTTGAGCACCTTTTCAAATATTTGTTGGCCATTTGTATGTTTTCTTTGAAGAAATGTCTATTTAGTTCCTTTGCACATTTAAGAATTAGGATTATTTGTTGTTTTGTTTTGTTTTCTTTGCTATGGAGTTGTAGAAGTTCCTTATATTTTTTGGATACTACCCCTTTATCATATATATGGGTTGCAAATATTTTATTCGATTTTGCAGGTTGCCTTTAATTTCGTTCATTGTTTCCTTCACTGTGGTGAAGATTTTCAGTTTCATGTAATCCCACTAGTCTATTTTTACTTTTGTTACCTATAATTTTGGCGTTCTTTCCAAGAAATCATTGCCATAGCCAACGTCAAAAAGGTTTATCCCTATGTTTTCTTCAAGGAATTTTGCAGTTTTAGGTCTCACATTTAAGATTTTAATCCATTTTGAGTTGATTTTTGTGTATGGTGTACAATAAAGATGCATTTTCATTCTTTTGCATGTAGATATCCAGTTTTCCCAACATCATTTATTGAGGAGACTATGCTTTCTCCATTGTGTATTCTTTGCAGTCTTGTTGAAAATCAGTTGACTATATACTTTTTACTTCTTTTTCTTGTCTTATTGTTGTGGCTATTCCTAATTTTCTGAGTGTTTTTATACCAATGAGTGTAAGATTTTGTGAAATGTTTTTTCTGCACCAATTGATATCACCATATGATATTTCTTCTTTCATCTGTTGAAATGATCAATTAAATGACTGATTTATTTTCAAATATTGAACCAGACTTGCATACCTGGAATAAAACTACTTGGTCATGGTATATAGTTCTTTTTTAATACATTGTTGGAATCTTCTTGCTAACACTTTGAGTATTTTTGCATCTTGTCCATGAGCAACATTAGTCTGTAGTTTTCTTTGTTGTACTCTCTTTTTCTAGTTTTGGTATCAGGATGATGCTAGTTTCATAATATGAATTGAGAAATTTTCCTTCCTAATCTATTTTCTGGAAGAAATTGTGTAAAATTGGTGTGAATTCTTCTTTAAAAGTTTGATAGAATTCTCCAGTAAAACCATTTTGACCTGAAGATTTATTCTTTGGAAACATTAAAATTATATTTAAATTTCTTTAATTTCTTAAACTTAAATTTCTTTAATGATCATAGGACTATTCAGGTTGTCTCTTTCATCTTGGTTGAATTTTGGTTGTTCATAGTATTCTCTAGTATGTGTAGTGATATCCCTAGTTTCATTTCTGAAGTTGGTGATTTGCATCTCCTGTTTATTTTTGCCAGCCTTTCTATTACTTGATCAATTTTATTGATTTTTAAAAAATAATCAGTTCTTCATTTCATTAATTTTCTCTATTTTTTTCCTGTTCCAATTTCATTGAGTTTTTTTTCTCTTATCTTTATTGTTTCCTTTCTTCTGCTTGCTTTGGGCTTATTTTGCTCTTCTTTTTCTAATTATTTGACAGAAAGAAATAAAATGAGGTGTTGATCAATGCTGTGCTGCCTTATCTAAGGCTGTGCCCATAGAATCACACCAAATAAAAGTAAAACACATATTTCATTTATATTCAAAATTGAAATCTCCCATCTGAATTTTGGTAAACAGCTGGATGAACTAGAACAACTGTATAGTTAGTGTCTTGAAATATGAGGAGTTGTGGGAAAACTCACTTTCTTTCATGAAAAATATGCTAAAGTTGAATTGTTGATTTGGGGTGGTATTTGCAATGTCCCCAGCTGATCCAAATTAACTGAATGTTTGACCTCAATCTGGATGTATGACAGAGCCTAAGTGGAATGAATGCTGCTTGATTATGATAAAATCAAACCAGTGAGCAAGGGTTTTTTTGGTATCATTTTTAGACAACATTTTAACTAAAACAAATATAACCCATTATAAAATATATGTAACTTTTGGTCTGCAAGTGTACCAGCAATAACCAAACAAGTATCTTTATATTAGATCAGAGAACTTTACATTAAAACAAATCTTTGATAAAGATAAAAATTTTAGACAGATAAAAAATATAATACTATAACTTTAATATTTTCAATTAATTTCTTTGAAAATACTGCATTTTACTCTGGATTAAATCTTAAAATAATAATAAAATCTTTAAATGATTCTTGAGAAGAGTGACCATGAAGCACAGAGTAGGTGTTTGATATAAGATTTTTAATGACTGGATAATTTTTTTATAAAAGTTCTAAAAACTTTTGGTAACTGTGTACACTTTACTTTCATATGGATGACCTTTAAGATTTTATAACCCTTAAAACTCAACTTGCTCATAATTAATTAAAAACCTTTTCACCTTTTTCATTTTCTTTTAAATTCCTGTTTACCTTCATTTCACTTTCTTCCTTTTTTTTCTTTAATGCCCTCTTAACTTCCAAGTATTAATCTAGCCTAATAATTCCAGGTTTTTTAAAATATCTTTTCCTGTCACCACATCTCCACTTAATTCAGTTTATCACCTGTCACCCACAACATTGCAGTTGTCTTCAATTTCCCTGCCACTAGTCCTGCCCCCAACCAAAGCAACTTCCATCCATTGCTTCTAAAAGTAGGGGCCATTCACCAGATCACTGGAATCATATAAAGCTTTCTTCACCTGGCTTTACAAAAAGGATAAATGTGGAAGTAGAACATGCCTTCCAAACACCAGAATGCCTTGAGATAAATGAAAGAAATTTCCTGTGAATTATCAAAGTGCCAAGCCTTAGAAATAGCTCAATTTAAATTATATGTATATATTTTTTATGTGAGTGATATATATTCTATATCATGATACAAATGATATTCATATATATGATTTTACATATATTTTATGAATATCATAATTATGGCATCATTGTAAGTTGCCCTGAGGGGACAGGATGAGCAATACAGTGCAGTTTGGCTACTCTGAAAGCTGATCTTTAAACTTGGTGTTTGTATGTTTTCTTTTTGCCATTTTTCTTTAAACTCATTGCTTGATTCAGCACTTAGAGCTCTTAAGCTCATACTCTGCCTCTAAGAAAATAATAAATATTATTTCTCTCAAGGAGAAATAGCATACTGTAGTACAGTAAAAATTTTAGCTTGGGAGTCAGTCAGAAAGTAATGCAGACTTCTCAGAACCCAGTGCAGAGCGCCTTCACTATCTGCTGTCTACACACTTAGCTTCAGGTCTGCCCAATTTGGGCTCCTTTTCCATCTTCTCTTTTCCCTTTACAGGGAAGGCACAGAGATGGAGACAGCTAGATTTGCAGAACAAAAGCTACTTAGTAATAAAAAGCAGTGGTCTCTGGAACAATACCATGAAAAACAATAGGAGCCAGAATGTATGAGAAAACAATTACCTTTCTTTCTCAACCCGCCCAGGATACAGAATATCAACCAACTCCCTGCCTAGACGTGGGATGCAGCTTTTAATCATTCTGAAAACAGCAGTATCTGCTTAGGTATTGGTGGAGAGCAAGGTACAAAAAAAAAAAAAGACAGGTTTTAAATTCTAAATCTTTCATTCCACTTAGATTTTCAAGTTACCTGAAATCTTTAAACCTTAGTTTGTCTTCTATACAACTGGACTTAGAATACCTTTGGTTTCAGAAGTAATTAGTAATAACAACAGTAATAACTGATTTATTTACTGTTTACTCTGGTATCAGGATAATCTAAGTGCTTTGCATGCATTACTTCATCATCCAGCAACACTGCTGAGTGGGTTCTGTAATTATCAAAATGAGGAAATTTAGACTTACTTTGCTTAAGGTGACTTACACAAAAATTACCAAACAGGCAATTCAAATGTAGGACTGCCTGATTCTGGAGCATGATTTTCAACCATCATACAATAATGCATTGGATTAAATGAAAATATTTATGTAAATGAAACTGATACATAACATGTGCTAACTAACTACATGTCAGTTTCTTTCTCTATTTATGTTTATAATAATGTTAGCATCTGAACAATGAAATCATAAAAATATTGGTTTTGCTTTACAGATTCATATATCAACAAGTCTTTGAAGTTTTAAAATAATTTTACAGTATTAAAAATAAACATAAAAGTATAGGAATAATCAAGGAAAATCTCTTGGAGAAGGTAAAATATAAAATGACTTTAAAGAGATGGTACATATTGACCAAAAGGAGGGAAGTGAGAAGGTGCTTTGCCCTATATATAAATATATATATATATATATATATATATATATATATATATATACTATTGTTTTAAATGGAATTAGTTATTTTTTTATAGGTTTTAAAAAGTCCCTGTTACAAAGGTCTTCATTTGCCAGTAGAAGTTAAGAGTTTTACTTCCCCAATAAAATTGACTTTGAGTTGTAATGACCTATTTTAGTTGTATGAGCCATATCCTGGGAACTCTTTAAATGTGAGCGTACTCAGTTCTTCATTAACATCCTGACTTACATGTCCCTAAGTGCTGCTACAGCTGCTTAATTCAGCATAGGATCATTGTTGGAAATGCTTTGACTGAATCAGAGGCAAATGTTCTCTTGCTTCACTGGATGTATTCTGAACAACCAGACATATTCATAAGCGAAAAAAAAAAAATGCTTAAATAATAAAACAGAGGTAACAAAACTAGACAGTCACAGATTTTTTTTGGCAGAGATAATATATGTCTGTGAGGCCATTTACCAAATTAAGTGAATAGAACTTGATTTATGGTCATTTTTATTAACTTGCTACTTATGAGTGGTTTTACTTGGGCTGGGTCCACATACATAAATTTGTTGCACTTGGTCGAATAATAAATTAAGTTCCACCCATATCCATACATAAGTGTTTGAGTGTAGACTCCAAATTAAATTCTCCATATACTTAGACTATGTGGTATGCTGCCATCTTGTTACAGGAATAACTCAGTAAAACACCAGGTTAAACACTTGTACTTACAGGGTGTTCCTGAAATGCTGGTGGAGATATGTTAATAATCATCAAGGGATCCAATTTTACTGTATATTTATAAATAAAAATTCAATGTGTTTGCACTTAAAAGTCAATAAAGTTTATAAAGAATGAATGAAGGTATTCCTGAAAAGGATAATTAATGGAACTAATGATTAATAATAAAATGGACCAAGTATTATGGCAGGTGCTGTGATGGAGATTACAACTCTCTTCCAGCAACCATTTTCCTCTTATTTATTTTGGTATTAGACCCCAAAACTCCAAAATTAAGGCTGAGAAACAGGATGGTCTGCAAGAGACTACATGGTCCATGTATAAATAAAAATAACGTACAACATGTTTCAAATTCTTGAAGACAAGCTGTCTGCCCTAGACTTCTTCTCTTTCTTGCTCCCAAAACAGGAATGCAGACATGGGGTCAGCCAGCTTCAACCACAAGTGCAACCATGCCATAAGTTTTAATAAACCATTAAGATGGACAAATATAAGTCCCTGGATGGCTTTGTGAAGCAGGGCTCACCTACCCACCCTGGTCTGTTAGGTGGCAGAGAAACACATTTTTTTTTGAAGGAAATATAATATTAGGTCTTTTTGTTGTAGTGTCTTAGCCAACACCCAGTATAATAAATGGACTTTACATATATCTCTTCATTTAATCTTTAAAACAACTGGATGGGGGGCTTCCCTGGTGGACAGTGGTTGGGGGTCCGCCTGCCAATGCAGGGGACACGGGTTCGTGCCCCGGTCCGGGAGGATCCCACATGCCGCGGAGCGGCTGGGCCCGTGAGCCATGGCCGCTGAGCCTGCGCGACCGGAGCCTGTGCTCCGCAGCGGGAGAGGCCACAGCAGTGAGAGGCCCCCGTACTGCAAAATAAATAAATAAATAAATAAATATAATTAAAAAAACAACAACAACTAGATGGCATGGGTCCTATTATCCCTATGTTAATGTTCAAGAAACTGGTCTATGCAACAATCGAGTCTCCAGGTCATATACAGGTCATACCTTTTAACAACCATATGACTTTTGCTGTAAATTCATACACCCCTTCCATTCACATATGTTTACTACTGAACGTCTTTCTCTCCTCTTCTCCTAGGTGTCTAGCTCCTCTATGACTTCCCCGGTGTTGTCTTGTTTCATCAACAGCTATTCCCAAACATTTCTGGATTCAGCATTTCCCAGAACTGCAGTGATAAGTTGTTTTGGTTTGTAATGCATATGTTTTCAGGGTACATAATTGAAAAATCATATTGAAAAAGTTCCATTTTTCACAAGATCACATAAACCAAAGAGAAATATATCTGATTGCATTAAAAAGAACAGTTCAATGAAATAAATATACTGTATTCCTTGTAGGTGTAGTGACTGAAATCTGGTTTATTTATTTATTTATTTTTGAAATATGAAATATAGGCTCTGCACTTTTCCTTCCCTGTAACTAGAACCATCTTCCTGTAGTTTTCTGTTAGCATCTTTAGGATGCTCTATGTATAGTATCATGTCATCTGCAAACAGTGACAGCTTTACTTCTTCTTTTCCGATTTGGATTCCTTTTATTTCCTTTTCTTCTCTGATTGCTGTGGCTAAAACTTCCAAAACTATATTGAATAACAGTGATGAGAGTGGGCAACCTTGTCTTGTTCCTGATCTTAGTGGAAATGGCTTCAGTTTTTCACCATTGAGGACAATGTTGGCTGTGGGTTTGTCATATATGGCCTTTATTATGTTGAGGAAAGTTCCCTCTATGCCTACTTTCTGCAGAGTTTTTATCATAAATGGGTGTTGAATTTTGTCAAAAGCTTTCTCTGCATCTGTTGAGATGATCATATGTTTTTTCTCCTTAAATTTGTTAATATGGTGTATCACTCAGAATGGGAGAAAATATTTGCAAATGAAGCAACTGACAAAGGATTAATCTCCAAAATTTACAAGCAGCTCATGCAGCTCAATAAGAAAAAAACAAACAACCCAATCCAAAAATGGGCAGAAGACCTAAATAGACATTTCTCCAAAGAAGATATACAGACTGCCAACAAACACATGAAAGAATGCTCAACATCATTAATCATTAGAGAAATGCAAATCAAAACTACAATGAGATATCATCTCACACCAGTCAGAATGGCCATCATCAAAAAATCTAGAAACAATAAATGCTGGAGAGGATGTGGAGAAAAGGGAACACTCTTGCACTGCTGGTGGGAATGTGAAATGGTACAGCCACTCTGGAGAACGGTATGGAGGTTCCTTAAAAAACTAAAAATAGAACTACCATATGAACTACCACTACTGGGCATATATCCTGAGAAAACCATAATTCAAAAAGAGTCATGTACCAAAATGTTCATTGCAGCTCTATTTACAATAGCCGGGCGATGGAAACAACCTAAGTGTCCATCATCGGATGAATGGATAAAGACGTGGCACATATATACAATGGAATATTACTCAGCCATAAAAAGAAACGAAATTGCGCTATTTGTAATGAGGTGGATGGACCTAGAGTCTGTCATACAGAGTGAAGTAAGTCGGAAAGAGAAAGACAAATACCGTATGCTAACACATATATATGATGGAATTTAAGAAAAAAAATGTCATGAAGAACTTAGGGGTAAGGCAGGAATAAAGACACAGACCTACTAGAGAATGGACTTGAGGATATGGGAAGGGGGAAGGGTAAGCTGTGACAAAGCGAGAGAGTGGCATGGACATATATACACTACCAAACGTAAAATAGATAGCTAGGGGAAAGCAGCCGCATGGCACAGGGAGATCAGCTCAGTGCTTTGTGACCAACTAGACGTGTGGGATAGGGAGGCTGGGAGGGAGGGAGACAAAGAGAGAAGAGATATGGGAACATATGTATATGTATAACCGATTCACTTTGTTATAAAGCAGAAACTAGCACACCATTGTTAAGCAATTATACTCCAATAAAGATTTAAAAAAAAAAAGAACCATCTTCCTGGACTTTCTTTAAATCTGGCTTATCATATTTTAGATTTAAGTTTAAATATCTGTGGAAGCACCTTTTTTCTGTTTGTTAATTTCTAGTAAAAAAATTCAGCAGGA
>NW_006793733.1:549697-554660 GCF_000442215.2 Lipotes vexillifer
CAGGATTTTTTTGTTGTTGCTGTTTTTGCTAATGCACATCAGTCTGTCCGTGTTACCTCACCTCCATGGTGTACAACATTTAATATAGGAAGTATTATAGAATTTGCTCTGTTTTCAAAATAATTGACTCGGAGAAGTGCTAATGAAGAGAAGACTTTATGGACAATTTCTTCGATAATAAAACTTCAGCATAGTTATTCAAGGTGAAAATTAATGCAAAGGTTTTTTGTTTTGTTTTTTTTTCTTATTATTCAGGTCAGTCAAGTTGCTGCAGTTTGTGCTTAGCTGTGAAATAGCAACAAAAGCCAGTCTGTCTATGGTTTGCATACTACTCTTAGATACTATACTGAGCTGTTTATCTATTCATTACAATTTCTCACTCCAGATTTAATCCTGCAAAGAACCCTAGGGAACGGGATTAAAGCCAATATGGATTAAGGTCCTTAGAAAACTATTCATGACACAGAGTGCATAATCGAGTGTGTATTCAGAGCAAAACAGTCAAAAATTCAATTTGATTGATAGTATGTTACTGAATGTTATATTGGGATGGTGCTGCTCTTGCAATAGTAATTAAATGTCTGTCTGGCTTTTATAAAACCTTTATAGAAGGTTGAAAAGTACTGTCTAAAGGTGAAACTGGACTCAGCAGGACTGTAATTTTATTTCACTACCTTTCAAAAATACAGTCAGCTTTTGTTTAAAAGTGTAAATAACATAGACATTACTCAAAGGTTATCTTTAACTAAAGGAGTCTTGCTCAAATTTAGGTGTATCTTTGTATAGTGATACCTGCCTTCAAATGTTTAGAATTACACATTCTTACTGAAGCTGGTTATGAGTAAGCCATACATCATAAGTTACCTAGAGACTTCATGTACCTCCCCTCTTAACTTTTCTCTGATTTCTACCTTATAAGACCCTCATGTCTTTGAAAGAAATTCTCTGAATTCCATTCTTTACTGGCTCTGATATATACTATCTACTAATTCAACATTAAATAATAAAAATATTGTCATCATATTTAATTGCCTTTAATCACAGGTTCTACTCAAGGGTCATTTTTACAATGCTGTTTTGAAAAAAATAGTTTCTGTAATTTGATTTTCTCTTTTTGAAAGAGCAATGCTAAGTGGCTAACGTTAAATAACATAATGTAAATTTTAACTGGACCATAAAAGCAGCTTTTATTCCTTTTATTTGTGAATGTACTAATATGTGTAAAAATCTAAATTCTAAAATGTTTGTGATATATACCTGTACTAATCAACAGTGAAGGCCTACTGAATTCTAAACCTTGTGGTAAGTTTGGAAGCCATACACAATTGTAAAAACAATCATATCAACAATTACAGATGACCACAAAAATCTTTTATATCCTTCCTATTGAGTATTCTGCATGACATAAATAACTGCTTTCATTGGCAGAATAAAGTAGAAATGATGTTGTACCAATTTCTGAATACATACCCCCAAACTGACCCAACCATTGTGCCACTTGCCACTTCCTGTATTGTGGTTGCCTTGCATTTTCTTTCTCTTGAGACTTTTTCAACATGCTGTGAGGAAACCCAAATAGTCTTATGCAGAATCCCAGGTAACAGCCAATGCCAATGTGTCAGCTGTGGTAGTCAGCCTCTAAAGTGGCCCACAATGATCCCTGCCTTCTGGTATCATGACCGTGCAGTCCCCTCCCACACTAAATAAAGCTGAACTGTGTGACCAATAGGATACTGCAGAAACAGCAGTATGTGACTCCTTAGGCTAAGTATAAAAAGCCATTGCAACTTCTGTTTTGCTCTCGCTTGGATTACTCAGGGGAAAGACAGCTGCCATTTAATAGGGTCATAGAAGCAGTTCTGTGGAGAGGTCCAAAAGGTGAGGAACTGGTCTCCTGCCAATATAGCCAGTACCAAATCATCTTCCATCTGAGTGAACCATCTTGGAAGCAGATTCTACAGCTTCAGTCAAGCCTTCATACGACTGCAGCCCTAGTTAGTGTCTTGGCTGCCGTGTTATAAAAGACCCTGTGCGGAACCACTCAGCTAATTCTCAAACTCCCGACCCACAGAAATTATGTGAACAAAGCCAAATGTTTATTGCTGATAAATTTGCAATAAGTGGTAAATTTGAGTTAAATTGCTATGCAGTAATAGATAACAAAGACACAGCCATTGAATGAAGCCATCTTGGAAATAGATTTTCTAGTCCCAGTTCAGCTACCACACTGCTACTGTGTAGGACAAAGCCAAACCATCCTTGCTAAGTCCTGTCTGAATGGCAGATTTGTGAACAATATAAATGATTTTTGTTTCAAGCCACAAATTTTTGGACTCATTTGTGTGCAGCAATCAATAACTGGAATGTATCATGATCAAGTAATATATGTTTCTACTACCAGAGAGTTTACCATAGAGAGGCATATAAATAAATTCACCAAAGTATTATAATGGGGAGATAAATCAGGCCATCAGCATACAGAGGAGGAGTGCCTAACCTAGACAGAATGGTAGGAATTCTGAGAAGGCTTCCTAGAGTAAATGATATCTGAGTCTTGTAAGATAAGATTTTATTGTGATGTTTGGAAATATGGTATGCCCATATGAATGAGTATTATTTACTTTACTCCTCACTGCCCTTGGAAATCCAGTTTATAGTCTTCTATAAATATTGATAAATAATAACTATCTTAACACAAATGCTATTCTAAAATTGGTCATTATTATTGTCTTACAGAAATTAAAGCCAGTGTTTGATAGGAACAAGCACATTTGATATCTCTGATTAAATTAAGATTTGTATTCTAGCTCTAATTAACCATCATCATATCTGTGGAAAGAACAGTTAGCCCCACCATCATCCAAATAAAAACATTTTATGCTGATTACAGATCTGGTTTCAGAATGTTTGTTTTTGGAATATTTATTGAACCATTAAGGTTTTCTTATTAAGCTGCTAAGGTCTTTGCCTCTCTCTCTTGCTCCCTCTGCTTCTTCTGGGCCATTCCAATTCTCCTGGTTGCTAGGATAAGTGTGTGGAAACAATCTAAGCATCAAGTTTCTACAGTCATTCTGCAGCTTACATTGCTCATCAAGAAAAAGAACTTACACCACTTTCAGATAACCAGTTCTTCAAGACAGTGATACCAAGAGCAGAACTGGTGATACGTGGGTATGCAATTACGTACTTCCTATATACACTAACTCTTAGCAAAATCATAGAGAAAAACAGGTGTGCCATTCACAAAAGATTTTTTAAGCACAGGTTCACATTAAGCATGATACAATTAAAATTCTTTCACTCAGGACCTTAGATTTTGTTGTTGGCACAAATACCTGGACCTACTTACTCTAAAATGGTGCTAATTAGGCAATGTGTGGCTGGTTCTATTTCTAATTTACTTCATTGGCATACAGTGTTATTCACCGTAATGGCATTAGTGTAGAGAAGGAGCCCTCCTTTGGGGGAAATCAAGAGGAGGAAATATGCACACAGCCTTAACCACTGTCTTAACTATACTTGGGAAAACATCCACTTTGTTGTTTATTTACTTAATTTTTGTGATTTGAGAACATATAAACTTTGGCTAATTTTCCTCTTCTTTCTTTGTCTATTTCTTACAACATTTTGGTGAAGTATGCCCTTGCTAAAAAATTCCAAAACCAAACCATTTTATTTCATCTGATTGCCTTTGATGCTTTTCCTTCCTCCTATTAGCTGAATCTTCTTCTCATGCAATGTTGTCTATGTTAAAATACTTTTTTGGCTGTTCTAACAAAGACAAACTAACACTGGTTTAAATAAAATAGAAATTTCATGCAAGGATACAAGTATAAACAGTCTAGATCTTAAATGGAGGGTCCATAACATCAGAGACTGCCATCATCATAGTGTGACTACTATATCATAATCTAAGATGATTGCTATTATAATGGCTACATTCCAGCCAATGGGAAAGAGATAAAGGGGAGTAGAGAGCATGCTTTTTCACTTGAAAACACCAACCTGGAAGTTTCACATATCACTTTCATTCAAAACTAGAACTAGTCATATAACCCCACTTAGCTGCAAGGGATACTGAGTGATACAGAATTTTATTGGACACATGGCATACTAAAACTTGGGGGTTCTACTACTAAATAGAAAGAAAGAAATGTCAATGGATTCTGTGAGGAAGAATTACAGAAATGTTGTATACTATTTATAATTATGGCTTCTGAGGAGATTTTTGTATATGCTGAATAAATATTGTTGCATAGCTATGTAGAATCTATGTTTAAGGATATGATAACGTTAGAAATCATAATAATTCTTTCTTCAGAGGCAGAGCCTCCTGAAACTCTTAAGATTCTTCTGGTATCAAGGAACAGAAAACTATTCAAGGATCTCATGGATCTTAGAGAGGAAAAACTAGAAGTGGGAATTTTAAGTGTAAAATTATAGGTGGTTCCTTGCCTCTCTCAGGCACTGTGTAGTCTCTCTGTACTCTGCTGCTCTCCTGAGTTGGCTGCATTTATCTCTACAACAACCCTCAACCCACTCCGACTTAATCAATTTCCACATATACATATATTCAGAAGATGGCCACCAACTTCAACTTAATGTTATGACCTCCCAACTATAGTACATTCTATTAACAAAGTTACTTTATATCCCAAATTTCTGGAATTGAAATCAGACTGAGCCAATTTCTATTTAACCACAATTCCATAGTCATTGACCAGCCCATGTGTGTTTTCTCTGAGTCTTCACTCTTAACGTAATCATCACTGCCAGGTATCATTTTGTTTGCTTGTCTCAGGGAAAAAAATTAAAACAAAACGTTAAAGTTCATTTTATATTAAAAAGAGAGAGGATAGGGTGGGGCAGTGGTAAATGCCAGAAGTCCACTCTGCACGTCATTTGCCATCATCATCATCATCATCATCATCATTCTTTTTTTTTTTTTTTTTTTTTTTTTTGG
>NW_006793733.1:554926-565697 GCF_000442215.2 Lipotes vexillifer
CTCGTGTCCCCTGCATCGGCAGGCGGACTCTCAGCCACTGCGCCACCAGGGAAGCCCCATTATCATTCTTATACGTCTATGATTATCTTCACGTTTTGTAGGGGGAACATATCATGTGATAGACATTTAAATAGAATTTTTGAGATAGACATCAATGCAAATAGCAAAACAAATGAGTTTAAAATCACTGAAAAGCTGGAAAACTGCTTAGTTTCCTTTTTTTAAATTAACTTTTATTGGTGCATAGTTGCTTTACAATGTTGTGTTAGTTTCTATTGTACCGCAAAGTAAATCAGCTATATGTATGCATATATCCCCTCTTTTTTTGGATTCCCTTCCCATTTAGGTCACCACAGAGCATTGAGTAGAGCTCCCTGTGCTACACAGTAGGTTCTCATTAGTTATCTATTTTATACATAGTATCAATAGTGTATATATGTCAATCCCAATCTCCCAGTTCATCCCACCCCCCTTCCCCCCGCCCCCACCTTGGTATCCATACGTTTGCTCTCTATGTCTGTGTCTAGTTTCAAATGCTTATTGAAGGACTAAATAATACTACAGGAGATGGGGAAGGGCAATATTAAACCTAAATCACTGTAAAGAAAAAATAGAAATGAGAAATGTAAAAAAGAAAGGATAGTAAAAGTAAAGAAAGACATAGAAAGAAGAAAGGAACATATAATAAAGAAAATAGAAATGCACATATTTGCATTAAGAATTGGGTGCGGGGGCTTCCCTGGTGGCACAGTGGTTGAGAGTCCGCCTGCCAATGCAGGGGACACGGGTTCGTGCCCCTGTCCGGGAAGATCCCACATGCCGCAGAGCAGCTGGACCCGTGAGCCATGGCCGCTGAGCCTGCGCGTCCGGAGCCTGTGCTCCGCAACGGGAGAGGCCACAACAGTAAGAGGCCCGCGTACTGCAAACAAAAAAAAAAATTTTCAGAAATTAGTTCATGCACCACTCAGTGATGTCAGAAACACAAAGCCCAGGCTAAATGATTTTTTTAAAAAATGTTTAAGGAATTTATGTAATAACTGACATCACAGTTTTGATATTTTTAGCTTATGCTATCTCAGGAAGCAAGGAGGAATGCATGCTACTCACAGCCAACTTCTATTCATATATTCCATACATATTTATTGAATGACCAGTATGTGCCAAGTACAATTGGCCTTCAAGTTGGGATTCTTAATCAACAGCTTTTTTAGCAAACTGGTCTTGCATGTATGTCAATATTAGTAAACGTTGCAGGTGCTTTGAATGTAGAGTTATCTAGAGGAAGGGGAACATTTCTCAGAATAGTGGACTCTCACACCCCCTTTCTATGGTTATTAAGCACACACATAATTCTGTAGCACGTATTGAGCAAATTTATTGACTACTGAGTAAATGCCAAAGATGTGTATGCCTGAAATGCTGATACTGATATGAGCTGTGACGAGTTTATTATTTATTGAATGATTGTACACAGGCAAAGGAATAATTTATATTTAGGAGGACTTCTTTAACAATGTGTTTATGATTTTGGAAAACAAGATTAGATTTTAAAAATCAATGGATTATATAAATACTGTGATGGTTGATTTTATATGTCAACTTGGCTGGGCCATGTTGGCCAAATATGTGGTCAAACATTATTCTGGATGTTTCTGTGAGGGTGTTTTTAAATAAGATTAACATTCAAATCAGTAGACTTTGCATAAAGTGAATTGCTCTCCATAATGTGGGTGGGCCTCATCCAATCAGTTGAAGAGCTTGATAGAAAAAGGTTGCCTCTCCCAAGTGAGAAAGAATGGTACCAGAAACTGCAATATTGGCTTTTTCCTGGTCCTCCAGCTTGTTGGCCTTTGGACTTGAACTGTACTATCAACTCTTCCTGTGTCTCTAGCCTGCTGACCCACCTTAGATTTTAGACTTTCCAGCCTCCATAATCACACAGTCAATTGTTTAAATAAAGCTCTTTACATACACACACATACACACACACACACACACACACACACACACACACACACACATCCCTTATGGTTCTGTTTCTCTGGATAATCCTGACTAATATGATAAAAACACACTTTCTATTTTCATCTCATTCATATGACATGTTTGAAAAAATGACCAATTTAAGCTTAAACATGCATTTCAAGTGTCTTCATTTCTGAGGCATTATTTTCAGTTTGTCTAAAGAATTTTTTTCTGATACCATCTCCAAAAGAAGGCATTTTGTCTTCTCATTGAATATCACACAAAATTTTGTAGGATAACAAATGATGGCTATTTCTCCTTAGAGAAAAGACTGAAGTGTTTTTATGTACCATTCCGAAGGAGATAGTTTTGGCAAAGTTCCTGTGAAGCTAAACTGATATGGACCAGAGACAGATCTACGTGTCAGATCTAGAACTTGTGCCTCAGTTTAGCAGATCTTTATCTTGTGCTGTCAGAATTAAGTAAAACACTGCTATGTTTACAAATTCATATAATCTTCACTGCAGAGATGTATGTATTTTCATTTTCTTCTGCTTTTAGCCTTACTGCTACTGTTAATTTCTTTCTTTAAGAAATGCATCCTCCCAACTTCCCCACTCCAGGACCCAGCTTCACCCACCAGCAGCCTGCACCAGCCCTGGGACCCTCTCCCTGCCCACCCCTCCCCATCCACCAGTAGGCCAACACCAGCTCCAGGACCCCTGACCTGCATACATATATTTGTATGGCAACAGATGGATGGTAACTAAAATCACAGTGATAATTTTGCAATGTACAGATATATTGAATCCAATTTTGCAATGTAGAGAATTATTGAATCCCTGTGTTGTGCACCAGGAACTAACAGTGTTTGTAGGTCAATTATACTTCAAAAACAAAGAAACCTACAGAGAAGGAGATCAGATTTGTGGTAATCAGAGGTGGGGGTGGAGGGTGAGGGAACTGGGTGAAGATAGCCAAAAGGTACAAACTTCCAGTTAGAAGATAATTAGTAGAGATGGAATGTACAACATGATAAATATAATTAACACTGCTTTATTTCATATATGAAAGTTGTTAAAAGAGTAAAATCTAAGAGCTTTCACCACAAGAAAAACAATGTTTTATCTTTTTCTTTTCTTTTGAATCTATATGAGATGATGAATATTCACTAATCTTATTGTGGTAATCATCTCATGATATATATTAGTCAAATAATTATAATGTACACCTTAAACTTATACAAGGTTGTTTGTCAATTATATGTCAATAAAACTGGAAGTGAAAAAAGAAATACTTTCTCCCCCATGTGCATCCCTGACTAGTTTTTAGATGTATTTAGTATTTGTGTGTATTTGTGTGTATGTATTTGTGTGGCTCTTGCATCCATGCCATATATGGATTGTATGGATACTAGGAATAGCTTGAAAAAGTGTATTTGGCTCCAAGTTAAACTGAGTGAAAACATGAGACACAAGTCCCTTGACCATCTGGCAGTGTCTTTGGTAAAGAGCCTCCTTGTTCACCGTTTCTGTGACATTTATCATTCTTCCTCATGAGCTAGAAGTGTCACTGTTATTCCTCTAGCCTGTAAGGGTGATCTAAACTGCCTAAAGTCCCATGTGGGTCTGAGCCTTCTTAAAATTCTACTGCCGTCCATCTCCTTCATATTTAGGGCCTTCAAGAGATGACCTCACTACTTCAGTATTTTGTCATATCACCATATCCTCTACTAGAGTATCAGAAAACCAGGCATTAGGCTCCCAGTTTGCTTCCATAATCATTTTCTCTAGGTCTCTGAGGCAAATCCCAATCAAGCTAACACAAAGTATATTTGAATGACGCCACTCAGTATCCTGTTAATAAATGTCCTTTGCTACCACGCAAATGAACACTCAAAATGTGTTATGTGTGCTTAAACTCTCTGAGTTTTAGATAAATGGCTGTTTATCCACACTGGCAATAGCCCTTTATTTTCCATTTTTTTGAATTTTAATCCTGGTGTCCTGGAACCCAACATCTTTACTTCTGGAGCCCATTTTCAAACAGTAATACTCCTTTGGGCTGCTGGATTTCCGTAGATGGAAAATTTCTTTCAAGCGGCTTTATTCTCCACTGCCTTAGACCAGCTACTGATGTTAGTTACACAAGATCTTTGTTAACTTCAAATCATCAGGGTCTCACAGGACCTTTCAAGCTCTCAAAACACTCCTACCATTAAGTGAAGATCAAATGTCACCGGTTTTGTCAGTTCTCAATCCCATTGTTTCCTATCACTCCACATTAATATTATGGTTCAGTAAGATTTTGGTAGCCCCTCAGGTTAGTCCATACTTTCTTCTCCTTTGATATGGTTGCGTGTCACAAGAGATGCCTAACAAACTGTGATCTGAGGCACAAAGAGGCTAAGTAGCTAGCCCATGCACTAGGTTAAATATTAGAATTGAGAGATTATGTTCCCACCTCATCATGCTGACTGTATGCATGGTTCCAGACTAGTTCTTAGAAATATGTAGGGCAGAAAAGTTAGAATTGAATATCTCCACAAAGGCACAAAGCATAATTAATTCATATACATATAAGTATATATATATATATATATATATATATATGTTACACACACTCACACAAAAGCAGCAACAATATGCTCCTTCACTTTGATGGATGTTAAGACATTTTAAGACTTACTAGGAGATTGTCTCTAGTCAGACAGATAATAATGCCATGAATGCTCTATAACCAAAGAAAAATAAACTGGAAGGTAAAGAATACTCTTCACTCTTGTCATTTCTGGTGAAAATGATGGATTACTTACTGAGTGTAGTCTGTCAACCTAATGAGAAAAATATAGACATCTAATTAGTGGTTTAGAAAAGAATATTCCAATTGCTTGCCCTTTTCTGGAAGTAAAATTATAATTGGTATCTTGGTTAACATTTATCATTAGGTTAATTAAGCAAATAATGAAAAAGTTGATTTAAAATCCATTATTGAATGATACAATTCCTCCAGGTAAGATACAGATCTAAGCTAATTAATTATCACTAGATCAATGTGCTCCAAATTTTAAAAAATCATTAGTGTTACTCACTATTGATTACTTTCACACTGATCAAATAATTCTGGTACTATGACATAATATTACATAGTTTGTGCTATTTTTTAAGTAATAAACTTTGTTTCAAGGTAGTTTTAAGTTCACAGGAAAATCTAGTGTTCCCATATAATCATCCTCGTATGTACACAACCTCGCCCACTATTGACTTCCTCATCACAGTGGTACAGTTGTTACAATTGATGAACCTACATTGACACACCAATATCAGCTATATTCCATGGTTTATTAGGGTTCATCAAGGTGTTGTATATTTGATAGCTTTGGGCAAATGTAAAATGACATGCATCCGTCATATGCAGAATAGTCTCACTGCCCTAAGTGGTCAAAGTGTATGGCCATGAAGTTGTATACCTTGCTTTCCAGTAGAAAAAACAGAGACCAATCACACATAGCTTCCTAATAAGCTCAAGGAAAGTGACTAAGGCTGTTCTGCCTATGTTTGTTAGGTATATGTATATGGGCTGATTAGTTCTTTTGTATTTAAAGTACCTTGGTGACAATCTCTGGTCAATAAGGGTCACTTTCCATGCTCTGGGATAATGTCAGGAAATCATAAGATGAATTTCCTGGGATTTACCAGGTCTTTGTAGGAAAATCAGCCTTTGGCAGAGTGCCTTAGTAGGTTTCCAATAAATAATTTAGAATTTGATTTAAGTAGATAGAAAAATCTAGAATGCAGTTTAGTCCACATTAGAATCATTTGCTAAGCTTTTAAAACTGTAGATGCCTGGGCTCTACCTGATTAAAATTTCTGATTATGTCGATTTGTAGTATAACTTAGGTATATGGACTTCAAAAAATCTAAGTAAATAATATGGAAGCAGATGAACTAGGCCAAATTGATGGGATAGAACGAAGATGCCATCTATTTGGGCAGCTTTCTGTCCTGCTCAGAGACTACTTCCTGTCTTGCTCAGTAATGACATGGACTATTTAAAGACAGAATCACAATTTACATGTCTTATTGATAATGTGACACTATGGAATGAGTAAAGGCTTTAAAGTTGGTTTGACCTGGGTTTTAACCCTGGCTTGGCTATTTATTTGAGTCAGTTTCCTCCTTTATAAAAAGCAAATACAAATACCTACTGGGTTCCTGTAATGAATAAATAGTCATGTAATAAAACTGCCCCAACATCTGACAAAGAGTTAATGCTAAGTAAATATTTCTCTCATACAATACCCCATCTCTGAACATGCCACACTCACAATATGACACGTGACTGAACACAACTGAGAATGGTGGGCCCACCACATAGACATGCTAATTCAACTGCTCATATCTATAGAAACAGACTTGCCCAGATTTATAAAGAGAAATTGGTTGTATTATTTTAATTAAAATGGGTGGTCTCTAGATTGCTATTAATAGATTATTCCTCAGGAAAAGAGTATGCTTTGGTTTTAAAATTCTCCTTTGTCAGCATCTGTTACTTTACTGCATTAAAAAAAAAATAATGCATGTATTTGTGGGTATAAAGTTGGGATGATCTTATGCAGAGAGATGACGGTACATTTTTCTCCTTAATCTAGGTGGAGCATATCCTGGTGCAGACATCATTTTCCTTTACCCTTGTTCTTTTATTTTCTGAACTTCATTCTGTCTTGAACCTGGTTGTGAAGTTTTACTAAATTTTCCCTGTGAGAAAATGATTTTGAACTTGTCAATCCATCAGGCATGATCACTGGGAAATATTTGTACAAAATGTACTTACCAGGAAGCTGAAACTATAAAGCTGTGTTTTCTACTTGTCACTGTAAAAGAGCATGACGAATTCATTATTATTCTCACTTCACAGTTGTCAGCTATTCTACATACAGTGGTCACATAAGCGCTATGATTGTCACAAGCAGTAGAACTGGATGTATCTTTACAAAAATATCAAACATCACTGCACTACCAGGGAAATGCCCATTATTCCTAGTAAGACAAGGGATATCGAAAGGTCTTTGATTAGTTCATTATGTCACTATGTGGTTGAATAACTTTGGCAGTGAGCTAATTGTGGTTGTTTTTTGTTTTTTAGTGTTTTTTTTGCGGTACGCGGCCCTCTCACTGTTGTGGCCTCTCCCGTTGCGGAGCACAGGCTCCAGATGCGCAGGCTCAGCGGCCATGGCTCACGGGCCTAGCCGCTCCGCAGCATGTGGGATCTTCCCGGACCGGGTCACGAACCCGTGTCCCCTGAATTGGCAGGCGGACTCTCAACCACTGCGCCACCAGGGAAGCCCCTAATCGTGTTGTTTTAATAGGTATTGGGGGAAGGTAGGTTTGTTACTTTTAGTTTTCAACCCACTTTCTAGCTGGTTTTTCTATAAATGTATGCAGTTGCTCATTTAAAAAAATCATATGAAAGCACATTTATCAATTATCAAAGTAAAAGACAAAAAAATAAAATTTTCAGGGAGACTACCATGTGCTAGACATTGTGTAAAATGCTAGGGATACATGGGTGGCTACATAAGATCCTCATTTTAAAAATACAGTTGACCCATGACGTAGTTTTGAACAACACAGGTCCACTTGTACATGGACTTTTTTTCAATAAATTGCTGGAAAATTTTCCTTGAGAGTTGCAACAATTTGAAAAAAACTTGTCGATGAACTACATAGTCTAGAAATATTGAAAAAAATTAAGAAAAATTAAAGTATGTAATGAATGCATAAAATATATGTAGATACTAGTCTATTTTATCATTTGCTACCATAAAATATATACAAATCTATTATAAAAAGTTAAAATTTATCAACACTTACCCACACAAACATTCACAGATCATACCTGGTGCTACAGAAATGTAAACAAATGTAAAGATGTAGTATTAAATGATAACTGCATAAAGTTAACTGCATAAAGTTAATATACTGTACCACTGTAATAATTTTGTAGCCACCTCCGGTTGCTATTTTGGTGAGCTCAAGAGTTTCATGTCTCTGCTTAAAATGCCCTGGGACACTAATCATCTCCCAGTGAGCAGTTCTTCTGTAAATTGCATATCGGAGTAAAAAGTGATCTTTTGTGGTTCTCCCCTATTTTGCATGGTGCTTAACCCAATCCTGTAAACCTTGAATCCTACCAGGGATCCATACGAAGTGCCACTAGTGATGCTGGAAGTGCTCCAAAGAAGAGAAAAGTCATGACATTACAAGAAAAAGTTGAATTGCTTGATATGTACCCTAGATTGAGGTCTGCAGCTGGGTTTTCCCACCATTTCAAGAAAAATGAACCCAGCATAAAGACAATTATAAAAACAGAAAAGGAAATTCGTGACGCTGTTCCTCTAGCTATGCCAGCAGTCATGAACACCTTGCACTTTTTGCAAAATACCTTTTTATCTTGTATTGAATATGCAGTTTTTATGTGGGTGCAGGGTTGCTGTAAGAAAGGCATACCTATAGTCTAATATGAGTTGAGAAAAAGCAAAGTCATTATGTGACAACTTAAAGCAAAAAGAAGATGAAGGATCTAAAACTGGAGAATTTAATGCTAGCAAAGAATGGTTTGATAATTTCAGAAAGAGATTTGGGTTAAAACTTGTCTCTGAAGTTAGAAGTTCCAACTAGTATAGGGGCTACCTTTTGAAGTTCTTTTGATATTGGATAATGCCCCTGGCCATCCAGAACTCCATGAGTTAAGTTTTGGGGGTGTCAAAACTTACATGCAGATTTTCGACTGTGGAGGGTGATGGTTAATGCCCCTCACCCCCTAGTTGTTCAAGGGTCACTCACAATCTATGGGAGGGCAAAATAAAGGCTTCTATATAAGTGTGACTTGTGCTGGGGTGGAGCTGCACACAGAGTGCTGTGGTAGCATAGAGATGGGCTGCAGTTAGGGGAGGCTTATTTGATGAGATTATAACTCGGTGTATATAATGCAGGAGAAAGATGGTAGAAAAGGGCATTTTAGGCAAAGGGAGTTGCTGGCACAAAGCCGCAGAGGCAAGAATGAGTGTGGGGCTTTGGGGAGCTGGTGGTTCAATGTGGTTGGAGTTTTGAGTGGGGGTAGTCATGACAACAGATAATGCAGGTAAGTCAGAAAGTAACCAGATCAGAAAGGTTCTCAATGCCACAAAGAAGACTATATTTTACCCCCAACTTTACAAGACACCAGTGTAAAGGCAATGAACATATTTGCAGAGAAGTTCTGTAACAGCATGGAAAATAGATAGGATAGGAATAATATTAGAATTAAATTAAATCCCTTTGGTTAAGTGCTGTTAATACTGCTACTCAGCTTTTACTCTCCTGGAGTGATTCCTACAAATGCTGCAAGAGGAGGTTGTTAAATTACACAGAACAGATCATCACTATTTCTGCAACCAGGGACAAAAAATACAACTCTCAAAAGCAAGCATGATTCATGTCTGCCTCCAGGGACACTTCTCATTAGATAAGGGCAGCACTGTTACCGCACTCCATAGGACAGAAGATCGGGCTGCACAGGAGGACTAGTGGTGGAAATGCATTTTCAGCAGTTAGAGAACAGAGTACACCTTCAGCCGTTTGATCCAGGAATGCAGTCCCAAATTCTGCCAAGAAAAGTCTTCCGACATTCTGTGGGTAAGGCCTCTGATTACTGCTTCTTATTTCAAAGATGTCCACCATTGTCTGAAGCTCACATATCTGCTTGAATTCAGGCAAAATCAAGAAGTAAACTAATTCATTAAATTGTAAAAATTGCCCTCAATATGTTCAAGGCTTTGGGTTGTAGAAGTCCCCCAAAATGATAAAATGTGACAGGAAGATATTTAGAAACTGCTAATATGATTCTAACATTTTTACTTCAATAATTGTCTTAATACTTATAGGCCGTGAAAAGGAGAATAGACTTATTCCACAGGGCTCCAAAAGACTCTTTAAAAGAGTATGTGGGGGGAAATGATAGAAAAATTGACTTTATTTCAAAATAATAAAAGTATTTCTGAAAATTCAGAGCTTCCTCATTTTAAAAAGCACTTGAGTTTTCTGTGGCTGGAGGTGTCGAGATGTATGTTAGTCTAAGAACTCTCTTTAGTCCTCAAAGGTTTTTTTTTAATTTTAAATAATTTTTGTTTTATTGAGGCAAAGTGAACACATCCATGTAACTAATACTCAGCTTGGGAATAAAATATTATGTAATAAAGATAAAAGTGAAAAATCATTGTAATGACTTTTCTACAAGGTTAAATGTATCTAGTGAAAAGCCTGTCTTATCTTGAGCTTATGTCTTTCTTTTCTTTATTCTTTCTTTTTTTTTTTTTTTGGTGTTTAGATACCCTTTCTACTGAGAAATGATATTTGTAGATCTTAGACTTTCTTGGTCGCTGTTTTTACTGTCTTTAACTTGACAAAATAAAGTTATTAAGGCAACACTGGCTTCCCTCGTTACTTATTGAAATGCCTGTCTTTCATCAGCTATTAAACCTAGAGTGTAGATAACTACCTATAAGAGATGATGGAAAGGATATTTACTCATTGTATAGATGAGGAATAGAATATCTTTAAAAGTTTTTTTTCCAAATCTGGAAATCAAATCAATTAAATAAAATTTTATTTCAAGAGTTAAAGGACAGGGCTTCCCTGGTGGCGCAGTGGTTGAGAGTCCGCCTGCCGATGCAGGGGACACAGGTTCATGCCCCAGTCCGGGAGGACCCCACATGCCGTGGAGCGGCTGGGCCCGTGAGCCATGGCCGCTGAGCCTGCGCGTCCAG
>NW_006793733.1:565913-589304 GCF_000442215.2 Lipotes vexillifer
AAAAAAAAAAAAAAGAGTTAAAGGACTTTTTTTTGTATTTCTTTGGCTCATTTGAAAAATTGTTCTTTTCTACCTGTTTGTTTCTCTGAAAGTGAGTAGATCTAACCAATGTATTTGCTTTTTTTTTTTTAAGAATTTTTTGATGTGGACCATTTTTTAAAAATTAATTAATTAATTAATATTTATTTTTGGCTGTGTTGGGTCTTCATTTCTGTGCAAGGGCTTTCTCCAGTTGTGGCGAGCGGGGGCCACTCTTCATCGCGGTGCGTGGCTCTCTCACTGTCACGGCCTCTCCCGTTGCGGAGCACAGGCTCCAGATGCCCAGGCTCAGTAGTTGTAGCTCACGGGCTTAGGTGCTCTGCGGCATGTGGGATCTTCCCAGACCAGGGCTCGAACCCGTGTCCCCTGCATTGGCAGGCAGACTCTTAACCACTGCACCACCAGGGAAGCCTGCTTTTTGTTTTTTTAAACAAATGTGTTTTCTTGTTTTCACAAATTTTAGCCTACTTCTCAATAACTCAAGAGATGCTAGAATCCTTAACGGTAAGTACCTTATGATTTCACATTTTAAAAAAAGAAACAACTACAAGCAAATTTGTTAGGACATTTTTAATTGTTCTTGAATAAACTATACTTCTAAATTTAATACAGCAAACATAGTGATTTTTATGAAAAAAAATCAAAACATATATTTTATGCTTTTAAATTATTTTAGAGCTATAAAACATTTTAAATAGCATTGTATATTTTAATGTGAAATTTTTTCCTGAAAATATTATTAACAACAATAAACTGCTTTGCTATAATTTCAACTTGCCCAGAAATTTTGCAAACTACAAGAAAGGGTCATTGCAAATTGCTACTCCCAGAGAAGCAACTCAAAACCACATTACTGCTGACATGTTAGCTGAATTATCTTTGCTTGCTGAAAGATAGGAGTTTAGAGAATGATGGTTGAGCAGAACTGACTGTTTTTCCAATCAAAACTCTGGCTGACATGCTTTATCTAGCAGCTTTGAGTAATGTCCTCATTTTTTAAAACTCTGTTATTATGTGTCTGCTAAAGTCCAGAAATACAGTTATGTCCCCTTTGCCAGTTTGCTACAGATAAAAAGAAAAATCTACCAATATAAGTCTAGATAACAGATATATAACTTATGAATCTATTATTTCTCATGATGGTAAAATAGATCAGAATGAGACATCCATGAAAGGAGGGTATTGGACATATGGTAAGTGGTTTAAACAGATAAGACACAATTTTGTACCAGGTCCAACCACAGCCCTGCAGTATTATTTGAAGAGTGTTTATAATTACTGAAAAATGAAAGAAACAGTTATATTTACTTTAATAAATGTTTAATGTGTACATTCTATATCTTGGATATTATATAAAATTCTGAAGAGAATACAAGGAAAAGTATACCAGAAACAACTGGAGAAATGGACTAATTTATTGTTATAATTATGAAAATTTACCCAGTGGCTCAATTGACATGCAGTCTTTGAAATTACTCCTTCCCAAGTATAACACAATTTTTAACTTTGTAAGTGATCAAAGTGAATTCAAATTGAAATAAGATGTATCATTTATAATTATTAATTCACTCAAAATTAAATATTTTAAAATTCTTCAACACTGGAAAACTTGTAATAAAACTACAGCAATTATGTATTGTAAGTGGTATTGTAGATTGGCACAAATATGGTTTAAAGACTATCAAGAAATGTCTTTAATGAGTGGTACATTGTTCATATCTTTTGAAATATTAATGGACCATTTGTTCCTGAGAATTAATTTTGAAAACATAACTCTTTGGGGAAAAAAACTATATGAATTTGGATGCTCATTGCAAAAAAAAATTTAAATGAGATCATTGCTAATGTTGTGAAATAGGAAGATACTGAGGAAGTTACAGAACACCAGTTCAATTAAATATAATGTGATCATAAACATTTGTTATAAAAATAATTTAGCATATTTCTAGAATGATTTTTATGTCAGGAAAAAGAAAATCTCCACAGAAATCATGATGAAAATATTAGAGTTTCTAGGGTAGCCAGAACTTGAGGGACAGGATGAAAGGGAGAAGGGAAATTCATCAAGGTGTGCTCAACTTTCTACATGCTGTTTTTCCTCTTAAGACATTTGCTCATTTTCAGTAAAAGTCAGGAGGCCAAAAGGCCAAGAAGCTTGCCAGAACAGATGCTGCCAAAGAAGCTAGTGAAGTTTCAAGGCAATCTCTTTAGGCTGGGAAGATAAAATTTGAGTCTGAGATGGCCAAAACAGCTACATGTGAAAGTTCAAGATCTCAGTGAGAAGAACAGTACAAATAAGTCACCCTGACACATCTTTAACTTCCAAAACTTTTGCTATTTCAGCTGCACATGACAAAAAAGGTAAGGAATCAAGCAGAAAGTTACTGTGAAGCAGAGTAGAACTTTTGGCAGTTCTCTGGTGCTGAAAAAAATGGAGTTTAGTCGTTACTAAGAATGAGGGCTTTAAAATATAACCCAGGCTGTCAGTGGGGACTCCAGGAACATAGGCAAAAAAGAGGAAGCTGAAGTCTAATAGAGACTGAAAACCAGCCTCAAGTCTGTTCTGTCCGTGATTAGATTGAGGTGATGTTCCTATCAGAATACAGTGTACACTATCTCTAAAGGGAGATAGCATTATGCCAAGCCCACAGATTTTCAGATGTAATATCTGGCATTAAAAAATATATTCTTGACACACAAAGAAACAAGATTAAAGGGAAGACCAGGCAATCCAAACAAATCCAAACTCTTCAGGAGACTGTAAGAGAATCCAGAGTTGCAAACATAACATTCACAATATCTACAATGTTAAAAAAAAAAAAAAAGCATAGGAAAATATGACCCATTCTCAAGAGAAAAGACAAAATGGAGGCCATCCCCAAGAAGACCTATATTTGGAATTAATCTCAAAGGATTTTAAAATAAATGTAGAACTGTGCTCAGTGGTGAAAAAGAAAATCACTGATATCTCATTAAAAACTATGTAGTCAAGAAAATAAGGAAATAACATTTTTAAAGTGTTAAAAGTAAATTTTAACCCAGAATTCTATATACAATGAAAATATTCTGTAATATAGGAGGCAAAATGAAGATATTTTGAAATAAAAGATAACTAAGAGAATTCATTGTTGGCAGACCTATACTTCAAGGATTGCTAAAAAAAAGTCCTTCAGATTGAACAGAAATGATACCAGATAGGAATTTGGCACTTTAGGAGAAAATAAATAGCATCAACATTTGTTAAATATCTGGATGATTGTAAATATCTTCTTCTAATTTCTTTAAAATACATGTACTATTTAAAGCAAAATTATTTTTTCTTGTGGAGTTTGTTACGTATGTTAGATATGTTACATAACTATAACATAAAGAATGGAGGGAGATAAATGGACTTATATGGTGGCAGGATTTCTAATTTTTTTTGTTAAATAGTACAATATTACCTCTAACTAGACTGTTAAACATTATGGACGTATATTGAAATATCTTGAGAAACAAGCAAAAAAAAAAAAAATGACAAAAAATATAACTAAAGCACCAGTAAAGAAATTAAAATGGAATCCTAAAACTATTCACATAATCAAAAAGAAGTCAAGAAAGGAGGAATAGAAACCAAAAACACAGACTGAGGGGCAGTGTCAAACAGCAAATGAATAATAAAAACATCAGGTCTAAATTCAACCTAAAATTATCAACCATATTAATAATTGTATTAAAGTTTCATGTAGCAAACATTAAAGTCAGAGATTGTCAGATTCAAAAGAGGAAGACCAAACTATTTGTTATCATAAGGGATGTACTTTAAATACAAAGACAAAAGGAAGTTGAAAACAAATAGAAAAAATATACTACGCAAACAGCAAGCATAGGAAATTGAGAATCATTATATTAATATCAGATAAAACAGACTTCAAAATAAAGGATGTTACCAAAGATAGAGAAGAACACTTCTAAATGATAAAAAGAGTCAAAACATAAGGATGAACTAAAAATCATATGTGTGTATGTACCTAATGTCAAAATCTCAAAGTAGGTAACACAAAAATCAGTAAGATTAAAGAGAGAAATAGATAATTCCACATAGTCAAAGACTTCTTCTTTTCTCTTTTGGCAATTAATAGAATAATTAGAAACAAAACTCAGTAAAGACATAGATGATCTGAACAGCACTGTCAGCCCTTTTGACCTAATTAATATTTATACAATCCTATATCCAGCAATCTTAGAATATACATTTTTCAAGTGCACATTGTATGTCCATCAATACAGACTATATGTTAAACTATAAAACAAATCTAAATAAATTTTTCAAAATTCAAATCATACAGTGTACATTCTCTGACCACAATGAAATTAAATTAGAAACTAGGAGCTATTAGATAATAGTAAGATATTAGGAAAGCATAAAATACTTGAAAACTAAATTACAAACTACTAACTAATTCATAGGTCAGAGAAGAAGCTATAAGGGAAATTATTAAACATTTCCAGCTAAATGATAAGGAAAATTGAGCTCACTAAAAAGTATGGGATGAAACTAAACCAGTGCTTAGAGGGCAATGTATAGCTTTAAATAGATATATTAGGAAAGAAAGAGATTTAAAATTAATGACCTAGGTTTCCATCTTAAAAAGATAGAAAAATAGAACAAATTAAAGCCAGAATAGGTAACAAGGATGAAATAAGAAATATAATAATTGAACTCAATGGAAAACAAACAATGGAGAAAATTTTAAAAACTAGGCTTAGCAATATTGATGAAATATAAAACAGAGAAAACAGACTCCCAATATCAAGAATAAAAGAGAGATTATCATTTTGAATTCCACAGATATTAAAAGGATAATAAGGTAATTTTATGATTATGGCCATAATCATATTATGGTCATAATTTTATGATTATGGTCATAATTTTATGATTATGGTCATAATCAAATTATGGTCATAATTTTATGACCAAGTTTATGCCTAGAAATTTGTCAACTTAGATGAAAAAATTAATATTTAAAAAATATACCTAGTCCAAATTGATACAAGATAAAACAGAAAAATCTGTTTAGCCCTACATATATTAAAGTTAATGAACTTCTCATCCAAAATCTATAGGCACTCCAGACTCACATGGTCTCTCTCAAAAAATTCTCTCAAATATTTAAGGAAGAAATATCACCAGTCTTAAGCTTAGTGAAAAAAGAGTAGGGAAGAATTAGCAAGTTATTGTTTCAAAACCAGCACAATCCTAATATTAAAATCTTATAAGGAGAGTACAAAAAAAAATTGCAGCCCCCCCAAACCTCTTTACTATTGGTAAAGATACTACCAAAATACTAGCCAAATACAGCAGTATATCAAGAGGATACTATATCAAGATTAAGTAAGTTTAATATAGAAAAATCAATTTTATTTTTATATGTCAGTAGCGAAAAATTAGAAAATGAAATTTAAAAAATTCACTTTACCATAGCAACAAAAGCCACAAACTAAGTAGTACAAAAGATGTGTAAGACTTCTACCCTAAAAACTGAAAAAGTGAGAAAATATTAAGAAGATCTAAATAGACAGACAATTCATATATTCCACTGATTGGAAATTTTTAATTTTATACAGAAATGAAAAGGGCTTAGAATCTACAAAGCTAGATTGAAAAAGTACAAAATAGAAGGCTTACACTATCTGACTTCCAGACATACTGTAAATCAAAACGGTGTGGTACTGTATAAGGGTTGATAGAATAAGGAGCTCCCAAATAGATCCTCACTTTCAACAAAGGTGCCAAATCCAATGGAGAAAGGAAAACCTTTTAAACTAATGATTCAGTTTTATATGTGTGTGTATATATATATATATATATATATATATATATATATATGTTTCATCTATATATATATGTTTTCAGATTATTTTCCATTATAGGTTATTACAAGATATTGAATATAGTTCCCTGTGCTATACCATATAGCAGTATACAGTATAGGTAAACCCTTGTTTTTACCTATTTTATGTATAGTAGTTTATATCTATTAATCCCATACTCCTAATTTATTCCCCCCCCTTCCCCCTTGGTAACCATAATTTTGTTTCTATGTCTGTGAATCTGTTTCTGTTTATTTATATAGATTCATTTGTATTCTTTTTAGATTCCACTCCTAAGTGATATCATATAATACTTGTCTTTCTCTGCCTGACTTCACTTAGTATGATATTCTCTAGGTCCATCCATGTTGCTGCAAATGGCAATAATTCATTCTTGTTTAGGACTGAGTAATATTCCATTATATATAATGGAATATTAATACATATATTCTAAATAGTGCTGTTATGAACATTGGGGTGCATGTATCTTTTCAAATTAGAGTTTTCATCTTTTCTGGATATATGCCCAGGAATGGGATTGCTGGATCTTATGGTAGCTCTATTTTCAGTTTTTAAGGAACCTCCATACTGTTTTCCATAGTGGCTACAACAATTTACATTCCCACCAACAGTGTAAGAAAATATATACCTTTACTTTTCTTAACCTCAATTTCTTCTTCTGTAAAATGATATTTATAAAGATTAATTATAAAATATAAATTATAATTACATACTACATACAAATATTTATTAATTATCAATATAAAGGAAGGTTATGAAGTTTACATGAGATAATGAATACAGTCTACACACTGTGTATTGTAAATGGTAGATTCTATTACTGCTACAATTATATTAAAAATCACATTTAAACTGCAAGGGTCAAAGCCACAGCTTGAAAAATCTGTTATGCCATGAAAGGATTTTAGATTTCATATGTGGTAGACAATGGAAAGCCATTGAATAATTTTATCCAGAAGAGTACCATGATACATTTTGCATTTTAAAGAGATCATACTTCTTTCAGTATAGAGGTGAATTGGAGGGCACAATAAGGAAAACAGATATAAGACTATTTCAGTGGTCCATGAGAGAAATAATAAAGGTTTGAACCAAGTCAACCACAGAAACAGAGAAAAATGTAGAAGTATGAGATTATAAAAAGCTGGAAATAATGGAGAATGGTTACCAATATAATGTTGCAACATGAAAAAGGAAGGAATCAAGAATGACATCCAGCCTCCAGAAGGATGATGACTTCATCAAGATAGCAAATCCAACAGGAAATACAGGTAGGAAGGTAGGTGGTAGGAGGGTAGGACTAGATTAATAAGATAAGGTTGGTTTTGAAGAAGTAGAGTTTGAGTTGTATAGTACATAAAAGCACAGGGATCTATCACACAATTCGGTTATGTTGGCTTCAACTTGGAGTTTAGGACACTTGTGGGTTTCCTACATATAATACTTAGATAAAGTTATGAGACCATATGTGACTGCTTATAGAGATTAGAGTGATAAAAAGAGAGCTAAGGATTAAACTTTGGAAAACATAAATATATAAAACATAGGTAGAAGAAAAAGAACTCAAAAATGGAGGCTGAGAAGACACATCCATGTAGTACAAGGGAAATCAGGAGATACTCATGCTGAGGAAGCCAAGGTGGAAGTGTAACAAGAAGGAAGCGGTCAACCTTACCAAATGCTACAGGTAAGTAAACTAAGATTAGGAGAGAAGAAATACCATATGATTTAACAATCATTGGGTGGTTTGTGATGTTTATAGAGGAGTTTCATTGCAATGGTGGAGGATATAATCAGACTATAGAAGGTTGAAGTATGAATGAAACATTCAGTAGACTTTTTTTTTTTTTCTCCAAAACTAAGCACAGCAATGTTTCGGGTCCCAAGTCTTCTTCCAGAATTTTCCTACACCCTGTCAAAGGTGAAGTCGATTTCTTATTTCCTTGAACTGGAATAGGACTTTTTGACCGACTCAATAAACAAACTATAGCAGTGTGACTTCCAAGTTTAGATCATAAAGGAAATAAAGATTTTGCCTCTCTCTCTCTCTGTCTCTCTTCTTTCTCTCCTTCTCTCCCTTTATCTCTCATTGCTGGTTCTTGAAACTTACCAACCATGTTGTGAGGAAGCCTGGGTCACATGGAGATTCTACATATAGGTATTCTGGCTGAAGGACCCAGCTAACTTCTCAGTGCTAACACCAGCACCAACTTCTAGAGTGAGCAATTCTTTGAATGATTTTAATCCCTATCTTTTGAGCTGCTCCAGCTGAGACATCTGAAGCAGAGATGGGCTATCCCCATTAAGTCATTCTCAAATGGTAGATTACATATCCTAGATGCTTTAGGCCACTAGGTTTTCGACAATATTTTACAGCCACAGTAAATAGTACAGATGCAAAGAAAAAGGAACCATAAATGTAAATTATTCTTTGGAAGTCCTTAGCACTGAAGAATTACAGGAGAAAATGAAATTAATATCCAGATGAAGATAGAAGGTCAAGAATGTTTGGGAGTTTTTAATTTTGTTATCAAAACAGGGTCATCATAAGAGGAATCAACATGGTGAAGTAGGAGGACATGGAACTCACCTCCCCCATGAATGCATCAAAAATACATCTGCATGGGGCTTCCCTGGTGGCGCAGTGGTTGAGAGTCCGCCTGCCGATGCAGGGGACATGGGTTCGTGCCCTGGTCCGGGAAGATCCCACATGCCGCGGAGCAGCTGGGCCCGTGAGCCATGGCCACTGAGCCTGCGCGTCCGGAGCCTGTGCTCCGCAATGGGAGAGGCCACAACAGTGAGAGGCCTGCGTACCGCAAAAAAAAAAAAAAAAAAAAAAATCTGCATGTAGAAAAATTCTCACTGAAAACTAAATGGAGGCTAGCAGAAAGACTCCTATACAACCAAGGCTGTAAGAATGGGAAGAGAAGCAATCAGGTTGGGACCTGTGCCCCTCGGAGGGAGCTCAGAGGAAAAGCAAAATTGCATGGGCAGAAACTCTCTATGTGGAGTGAGCAGCTGGAGCCACATATTGGGCACCCCAGCCCTAGGGTCCAACAAATGGAAGACAAGCCCCCTTCTCTTGTTGGAGGGCTGGTGGGACCAACAAGAGGGCTATGGGAAGCCCAGACTCTACTCATAAGGAGTGAGTGAATGCTTGCTTGTTCCCAAAGCAGGGTGAAGAGGCTGGATTGAAATTAAAACTGCACAGGTGGCTGACTCATTTCCCACAACCATCCCAGCATGCACCTAACATAAGCTGGCTGCTTGTGTCCTGTAGCAGCTCCACCCAGGAGCAAGTAGGGCTGCCATGACCAAGGAAACTACTTGGCCAGCCATGAAACCCTGAGGCGGCTCAAACCCTAAGTGACATCTGAACAGGAAGGTGGTAGCTATGACTGGTGATTGCACAGGCTGTGCATCAGAGGCAGTCCAGACTAGTGGCAGTGACCAGACCACCACAGCCTGCACCCCAGCCCTTGTCGAATACTAACACCTTCCCCTCTTGTTCCAAGCACTGCTCCTCTCTGGGGCAGGGTAAGCCAGTGCCTGGAGGGGGAACTGAGCTAGCTCAGAACCAACCCTCAGGACTCCTGCTCCAGCAACTTGAGACCTGACCCTGCCCTCAATAAGGCAGTGACAGCAACCGAGCAGAAGGGAAGCCCTGCTTCACACCTGGCTCCAGGCCTAACCCCTCCTTATCCAGCCCCACCTCTATCAAAGTAATAGCTGCCAGCACACTCTGAGAAAAGACGTGACTTCTGTTCACATGAAAACCAGCTGCCCCATCAAAGCCAACCGGACAGCAAAAAGAAAAAACAAATTTAAAAAAAGGAAAACCATTGAAGGGATATTGGGGATAACATCAAGCATACCAACATTCACATTATAGGGATCCCCAGGAGAAAGGGTAGAGAAGGGGGTCAAAAATGTATTTAAGGGCTTCCCTGGTGGCACAGTGGTTGAGAGTCCGCCTGCCGATGCAGGGGACACGGGTTCATGCCCTGGTCCGGGAAGATCCCACATGCCGTGGAGCGGCTGGGCCCGTGAGCCATGGTCGCTGAGCCTGCGCGTCTGGAGCCTGTGCTCCACAACGGGAAAGGCCACAACAGTGAGAGGCCCGCGTACCGCAAAAAAAAAAAAAAAAATGTATTTAATGAAATTATGACTAAAAATTTCCCAAGCGTTAAAGAAGGAAACAGATATCCAGGTGCAGAAAGCACAGAGGGTCCCAAAGAAGATGACCCAAACAGACCCACACCAAGACATGTAATAATTAAAATGACAAAAGTTAAAGAGAGAATTCTAATGGCAACAATAGAAAAACAAAGAATCATACACAAAGGAACACCCATAAGGTTATCAGATGATTTTTCTGCAGAAATTCTGCAAGCCAGAAGGGACGATAGATCTAAAATGCTGAAAGGGAAAACCTGCAACCTAGGATACTCTACCTGGCAAGACTGTCATTTAGAATTGCAGGAGAGATAAGAAACTTTCAGATAAGCAAAAACTAAAAGTTCATCAATACTAAATCAAACGGGAGAAGGAGCTTCAAGATGGCGGAAGAGTAAGACTAAGACGTGGAGATCACCTTCCTCCCCACAAATACAACAGAAATACATCTACATGTGGAACAACTCCTACAGAACACCTACTGAATGCTGGCCGAAGACCTCAGACCTCCCAAAAGGCAAGAAACTCCCCACGTACCTGGGCAGCGCAAAAGAAAAAAAAAATTAATTAAAAACAGAGACAAAAGAATAGGGACGGCACCTGCACCAGTGGGAGGGAGCTGTGAAGGAGGAAAGGTCTCCACACACTAGGAAGCCCTTCGCGGGCAGAGATTGCGGGAGGCGGAGCGGGGAGCTTCGGAGCCGCGGAGGACAGCGCAGCAACGGGGGGCGGAGGGCAAAGCGGAGAGATTCCCGCACAGAGGATCGGCGCCGACCGGCACTCACCAGCCCGAGAGGCTTGTCTGCTCACCCGCCGGGGCGGGCAGGGGGCTGGGAATTGTGGCTCGGGCTTTGGTCGGATCCCAGGGAGAGGACTGGGGTTGGCTGCGTGAGCTCAGCCTGAAGGGGGCTAGTGCGCCACAGCTACGGAAGGGTCTCGGAAAATGCCTGGAGCTGCCGAAGAGGCAAGAGACTTTTTCTTCCCTCTTTGTTTCCTGGTGCGCGAGAAGAGGGGATTAAGAGCGCTGCTTAAAGGAGCTCCAGAGACAGGCGAGAGCCGCGGCTAAAAGCGTGGACCGCAGAGACGGGCATGAGACGCTAAGGCTGCTGCTGCCGCCACCAAGAAGCCTTTGTGCGAGAGCACAGGTCACTCTCCACACTGCCCCTCCTGGGAGCCTGTGCAGCCCGCCAATGCCAGGTCCCGTGACCCGGCAAAACCAACAGCGCGCCTCACGCTGTTGCAACGTCACACTGGCCTCTGCCGCCGCAGACTCGCCACACATCCGTACCTCTCCCTCCCCACGGCCTGAGTGAGCCAGAGCCCCCTAATCAGCGGCTCCTTTAACCACGTCCTGTCTCAGTGAAGAACAGACGCCCTTGGCGAGCTACACGCAGAGGCGGGTCCAAATCCGAAGCTGAATCCCAGGAGCTGTGCGAACAAAGAAGAGAAAGGGAAGTTGCTCCCAGCAGCCTCAGGAGCAGAGGATTAAATCCCCACAATCAACTTGATGTACCCTGCATAGGTGGAACACCTGAATAGACAACGAATCATCCCAAATTGAGGAGGTGGACTTTGGGAGCAATGAGATATATATATATATATATATATATATATATATATTTTTTTTTTTTCCCTTTTCCTCTTTTTGGAAGTGTGTATGTGTATGCTTCTGGTGTGATTTTGTCTGTAGAGCTTTGTTTTTACCATTTGTCCTAGGGTTCTGTCTGTCCGTTTTTCTGTTTTTGTGGGGGGTTTTTGTTTGTTTCTTTGCTTTAGTATAGTTTTTAACACTTATTGGTGGATTTGTTTGTAGGTTTGGTAGCTCTCCTTTTCTTTCTTTGTTTTTTATTTTCTTATTTAAAAAATGTAATAATTTTTTAAAATTTTATATTTTAAAAACTTTATTTTATTTTACTTTATGTTATTTTATTTTATTTTATGTTCTTCCTTCTTTCTTTTTTATTCTCACTTTTATTCTGTGCTGTGTACCTGACAGGCTATTGGTGCTCCAGGCATATGTCAGTGCTGTGCCTCTGAGGTGGGAGAGACAAGTTCAGGACACTGGTCCACAAGAGACCTCCCAGCTCCACATTACATCAAATGATGAAAATCTCCCAGAGATCTCCATCTCAACGCCAAGACCCAGCTCCACTCAACGACCAGCAAGCTCCAGTGCTGGACACTCTATGCCAAACAACTAGCAAGACAGGAACACAACAACATCCATTAGAAGAGAGGCTTCCTAAAATCATAATAAGGCAACAGACACCCCAAAACACACCACCAGACATGTTCATGTTTTTCACCAGAAAGACAATATCCAGCCTCTCCCACCAGAAAATAGGCACTAGTCCACTCCACCAGGCAGCCTACACAAGCCACTGAACCGACCTAGCCACTGGGGGCAGACACGAAAAACAAAGGGCACTACGAACCTGGAGCCTGTGAAAAGGAGACCCCAAACAGTAAGTTAAGCAAAATGAGAAGACAGAGAAACACAGCAGATGAAGGAGCAAGGCAAAAACCCACCAGACTTAACAAATGAAGAGGAAATAGGCAGTCTACCTGAAAAAGATTTCAGAATAATGACAGTAAAGATGATCCGAAATCTTGGAAATACAATGGAGAAAATACAAGAAACGTTTAACAAGGACCTAGAATAACTAAAGAGCAAACAAACAGTGATGAACAACACAATAAATGGAATTAAATATTCTCTAGAAGGGATCAATAGCAGAATGACTGAGGCAGGAGAATGGATAAGTGACCCGGAAGATAATGTAGTGGAAATAATTACTGCAGAGTAGAATAAAGAAAAAAGAATGAAAAGAATTGAGGACAGTCTCAGAGACCATTGGGACAACATTAAATGCAAAAACATTTGAATTATAGGGGTCCCAGAAGAAGAAGAAAGAAGAAAGGGACTGAGAAAGTATTTGAAGAGATTATAGTTGAAAATCTCCCTAATATGGGAAAGGAAATAGTAAATCAAGTCCAGGAAGCACAGAGAGTCCCATACAGGATAAATCCAAGGAGAAACACGCCAAGACACATATTAATCAAACTATCAAAAATTAAATACAAAGAAAAAATATTAAAAGCAGCAAGGGAAAAACAACAAATAACACACAAGGGAATCCCCATAAGGTTAACAGCTGATCTTTCAGAAGAAACTCCGCAAGCCAGAAGAGAGTGGCAGGGCATATTTAAAATGATGAAGGAGAAAAAGTTACAACCAAGATTACTCTACCCAGCAAGGATCTCATTCACATTTGATGGAGAAACTAAAACCTTTAAAGACAAGCAAAAGCTAACAGAATTCATCACCACCAAACCACCTTTACAACAAATGCTAAAGGAACTTCTCTAGGCAAGAAAGAGAAGGAAAAGACCTACAATTACAAACCGAAAACAACAAAATGGTAATAAGAACATACATATCGATAATTACCTTAAATGTAAATGGATTAAATGCTCCCACCAAAAGCCATAGACTGGCTGAATGGATACAAAAACAACACCCGTATATATGCTGTTTACAAGAGACCCACTTCAGACCTAGGGACACATACAGACTGAAAGTGAGGGGATGGAAAAAGTATTCCATGCAAATGGAAATCAAAAGAAAGCTTGAGTAGCAATTCTCATATCAGACAAAATAACTTTAACACATCAACTATTACAAAAGACAATGAAGGACACTACATAATGGTCAAGGGATCGATCCAAGAAGAAGATATAACAATTGTAAATATTTATGCACCCAACATAGGAGCACCTCAATACATAAGGCAAATACTAACAGCCATAAATTGGGAAATGGCCAGTAACACAATCAGAGTAGGGGACTTTAACACCTCACTTTCACCAATGGACGGATCATCCAAAATGAAAGTAAATAGGGAAAAACAACCTTTAAGTGATACATTAAACAGGATGGACTTAATTGATATTTATAGGACTTTCCATCCAAAAACAACAGAATACACATTCTTCTCAAGTGCTCATGGAATATTCTCCAGGATAGATCATATCTTGGGTCACAAATCAAGCGGTAAATTTAAGAAAATTGGAATCATATCAAATATCCTTTCCGACCAGAGTGCTATGAGACTAGATATCAATTACAGGAAAAAATCTGTAAAAAATACAAACCCATGGAGGTTAATAATCAAGAGATCACTGAAGAAATCAAAGAGGCAATCAAAAAATACCTAGAAACAAATGACAGTGAAAACATGACGACCTAAAACCTATGGGATGCAGCAAAAGAAGTTCTAAGAAGGAAGTTTATAGCAATACAATCCTACCTTAAGAAACAAGAAACATCGCAAATAAACAACCTAACCTTACACCTAAAGCAATTAGAGAAAGAAGAACAAAAATACCCCAAAGAGAGCAGAAGGAAAGAAATCATAAAGATCAGATCAGAAATAAATGAAATAGAAATGAAGGAAATGATAGCAAAGTTCAATAAAACTAAAAGCTGGTTCTTTGAGAAGATAAACAAAATTGATAAGCCATTAGCCAGACTCATCAAGAAAAAGAGGGAGAAGACTCATCAGTAGAATTAGAAATGAGAAGTAACAACTGACACTGCAGAAATACAAAGGATAATGAGAGATTACTACAAGCAACTCTATGCCAATAAAATGGACAACCTGGAAGAAATGGACAAATCCTTAGAAATGCACAACCTTCCGAGACTGAACCATAAGAAATAGAAAATATGAACAAACCAATCACAAGCACTGTAATTGAAAATGTGATTTAAAATTTCCAACAAACAAAAGCCCAGGACCGGATGGCTTCACAGGCAAATTCTTTGAAACATTTAGAGAACAGTTAACACCTATCCTTCTCAAACTCTTCCAAAATATAGCAGAGGGAGGAACACTCCCAAACTCATTCTGCAAGGCCATCATCTTCCTGATACCAAAACCAGACAAAGATGTCACAAAGAAAGAAAACTACAGGCCAATATCACTGATGAACATAGATGCAAAAATCCTCAACAAAATACTAGCAAACAGAATCCAACAGCAGATTAAAAGGATCACACATCATGATCAAGTGGGGTTTACCCCAGGAATGCAAGGATTCTTCAAAATATGCAAATCAATCAGTGTGATACACCGTATTAACAAATTGAAGGAGAAAAACCATAATATCATCTCAATAGATGCAGAGAAAGCTTTTGACAAAATTCAGCACCCACTTATGATAAAAAAAACCCTCCAGAAAGTAGGCATAGAGGGAACTTTCCTCAACATAATAAAGGCCATATATGTCAAACCCACAGCCAACATCATCCTCAATGGTGAAAAACTGAAACCATTTACACTAAGATCAGGAACAAGACAAGGTTGCCCACTCTCACCACTATTTTTCAACATTGTTTTGGAAGTTTTAGCCACAGCAGTCAGAGAAGAAAAAGAAATAAAAGGAATCCAAATTGGAAAAGAAGTAAAACTGTCACTGTTTGCAGATGACATGATACTATACATAGAGAATCCTAAAGATCCTACCAGAAAACTATTAGAGCTAATCAATGAATTTGGTAAAGGAGCAGGATCCAAAATTAATCACAGAAATCTCTGGCATTCCTATACACTAATGATGAAAAATCTGAAAGTGAAATCGAGAGAACACTCCCATTTACGATTGCAACCAAAAGAATAAAATATCTAGGAATAAACCTACCTAAGAAGACAAAGACCTGTATGCAGAAAATTATAAGACACTGATGAAAGAAATTAAAGATGATTAAAAACAGATGGAGACATATACCATGTTCTTGGATTGGAAGAATCAACATTGTGAAAATGTCTATACTACCCAAAGCAATCTACAGATTCAATGCAATCCCTATCAAATTACCACTGGCATTTTTTACAGAACTAGAACAAAAAGTTCCACAATTTGTATGGAAACACAAAAGACCCTGAATAGCCAAAGCAATCTTGAGAAAGAAAAACGAAGCTAGAGGAATCAGGCTCCCTCACTTCAGACTATACTACAAAGCACAGTAATCAAGACAGTATGGTACTGGCACAAAAACAGAAATATAGATCAATGGAAGAGGATAGAATGCCCAGAGATAAACCCACACACATATGGTCACTTTATCTTTGATAAAGGAGGGAAGAATATCCAATGGAGAAAAGACGGCCTCTTCAATAAATGGTGCTGGGAAAACTGGACAGCTACATGGAAAAGAATGAAATTAGAACACTCCCTAACACCATACACAAAAATAAACTCAGAATGCATTAAAGACCCTAATATAAGGTCAGACACTATCAAACTCTTAGAGGAAAACATAGGCAGAACACTCTATGACATAAATCACAGCAAGATCATTTTGACCCACCTCCTAGAGAAATGGAAATGAAAACAAAAATAAACAAGTGGGACCTAATGAAACTTAAAATCTTTTGCACAGCAAAGGAAACCATAAATAAGACAAAAAGACAGCTCTCAGAATGGGAGAAAATATTTGCAAGTGAAGCAACTGACAAAGGATTTATCTCCAAAATTTACAGGCCGCTTATGCAGCTAAATATCTAAAAAAACAAACAACCCAATCCAAATATGGGCAGAAGACCTAAATAGATATTTCTCCAAAGAAGATATACAGATTGCCATCAAACACATGAAAGAATGCTCAACATCATTAATCATTAGAGAAATGCAAATCGAAACTATATTGAGATATCATCTCACACCAGTTAGAATGGCCATCATGAAAAGTCTACAAACAATAAATGCTGGAGAGGGTGTGGAGAAGAGGGAATTCTCTTGCACTGTTGGTGGGAATGTAAATTGATACAGCCACTATGGAGAAAAGTATGGAGGTTCCTTAAAAAACTAAAAGTAGAACTACCATACGACCCAGCAATCCACTACTGGGCATATACCCTGAGAAAACCATAATTCAAAATGAGTCATGTACCAAAATGTTCATTGCAGCTCTATTTGCAATAGCCAGGACATGGAAACAACCTAAGTGTCCATCAACAGATGAATGGATAAAGAAGATGTGGCACATATATACAATGGAATATTACTCAGCCATAAAAAGAAACAAAATTGAGTTATTTTTAGTGAGGTGGATGGACACAGAGTCTGTCATACAGGGTGAAGTAAGTCAGAAAAGAAAAGTAAATACCGTATGCTAACACATATATATGGAATTTTAAAAAAATGGTCATGAAGAACCTAGGGGCAAGATGGGAATAAAGACACAGACCTACTAGAGAATGGACTTGAGGATACGGGGAGGGGGAAGGATAAGCTGGGACAATGTGAGAGAGAGGCATGGACAGATATACACTACCAAACATAAAATAAATAGCTAGTGGGAAGCAGCTGCATAGCACAGGGAGATCAGCTCAGTGCTTTGTGACCACCTAGAAGGGTGGAATAGGGAGGGTGGGAGGGAGGAAGACCCAAGAGGGAAGAGATATTGAGACATATGTATATGTATAACTGATTCACTTTGTTATAAAGCAGAAATTAACACACCATTGTGAAGCAATTATACTGCAATAAAGGTGTTTAAAAAAGAAAGAAAGAAAAAAACTAAATCAACCATAAAAGACATATTAAAAAGTCTTCTCTAAATGGAAAAGGCTATAACGAGAAGCAAGTAACTATAGGAAAGGAAAATCCAGCTAGTAAAAAGAAAATATATTACAGAGTGAGGATCAATCACTTAAATAAGGTAGTACAAAGGTTAAATGACAAAAAAATGAAAAATCACGCTGGGGGGTGTGGTGGTGGAATGAATTGGGAGATTGGGATTGACATATATACACTAATATGTATAAAATAGATAACTATTAAGACCCTGCTCTGTAAAAATAGAGAAATTAAATTAAATTTTAAAAAAGGAGAATCAGTTATAACTGCAACAATCCATAAATGAATAAACATGAAGATGTAAAGCGTGACAATCAAAAATGTAAAGTGCGGAGGAATGGAGTAAAAAGTGTAGATCTTTTAGAACGTGTTCTAACTTAAAGGACTACCCGTTTAAAACAAATAGACATAGTTATAGGTCAGCATATGCGAGCCCCACAGATTTAAAGCCTTCAATAGATACACAAAAACAAGAGAGAAAGGAACATAAGCATATCACTAAAGAAAATCATCAAACCACAAGGGAAGAAACTAAAAGAAGAAAACAGGGAACGACTACAAAACCTAGAGGAAGTTTTCTAAATGAGCTTTGATTTTCAATCCCGGCATTATTTATACTTAGGTTACTATTCCCTTGCATTTATATAGACAACAGAGAGTTGAATTCCACTTCCTTTTAGTTTCCATAACTTATATTCAAAGGAAATTTAATTGTTAACCCAATAATTAATCATATTTTAGGCAGTAGATCTAAATCATAGAACAAGTGAGGAGTGAACGAGAGGGTCTTCTTTTCATTTTCATGATATTTAATGCCAGAAACCTTGAATATAAACTTGGATTTTTCTTGACGATTTGTTGATGTTTTTCCATCCTCTTTAATGAAGTAAACAGTACCTGATGCATTGTAAAGATAGTTTTCTTAAATAGCTAAACTAAGGAATGAAAGTTTTCAAGATGACAGTTACTTATTTTGCTCCTGCAGAAGACAGACTCATAGCAAGCTTCTTGCATAGAGACAGAAAAATAATGCATTTTCTGTTAAAAATGGAGGTGCTGGGATTATTTCAAACTATGTACATAGCTAAGGGATACATATTTATGCTGTTTGGAGGATGCTCCATTTCATTTTGACAGCAAACATATTCAAGTATGTACAATAAGAAATCACTGTGAATTTTCTTCTGACCATTCTTATAACTGCAGAAGTGGTTCAAAGATCTACGTTCAATTTGCAGAGGTGCATGTACCTGCATGGGAAGTAATGAATTATATAAATGTTTATTTCCTGTTTGTTCTATTTAGTACATACTATAAAGCAACTTCTCCATGCTTTGTTCTTGATTAGGTAAATGAATCCATAATCAGTCTTTGCACAGTGAAAATAAGCAGTAAGAAAAAATTCCCATTAAGGTTGTTCTGAATTATGTTCTGTTTTTCTAGCTCAGCACTGGAGACTTTCCTGTATTTGATAATCTCTTATGTATCTACCATTATTGCTAACATTTCTTCTTTCTCTCACCTCAGTGATAAATGTGTACTTCTTGTTCATAATTTTTAGCCCATTTTTAAAGAGATAAGTGGATCATTTTCATTATGAACATGGAGCTGTGAGTTAACCTCACTGTTCTTCAGCTTGTTTCTTTGTAACACGGAACAATTATAGCAACTTCATGGATTTTGGTGAGTACCAAAGATATACCCCTCTTTTTTTTTTTTTTTGCGGTATGCGGACCCCTCACTGCTGCGGCCCCTCCCATCGCGGAGCACAGGCTCCGGGCGCGCAGGCTCAGCGGCCACGGCCCACGGGCACAGCCGCTCCGCGGCACGCGGGATCCTCCCGGACCAGGGCACGAACCCGCGCCCCCCGCATCGGCAGGCGGACTCTCAACCACTGCGCCACGAGGGAAGCCCTTGTTTCTTGAGTTATGAATTATTCTCCCCAACAGTTTCATCTTAGAAAGACTCTTGTTTAAAGACTATTTTCTATGCTGAAAGAACCTAAAATATTTGCAATATTTAAAAATATTTTGAAACTCTATATTTGTTTAGTAGTAAGATGTTTCCCATTACTTTCTCGTCTTCATCTATAAAATGAGGATAATAATATCCAACTTGTAGGATTGTGGTAGGAGTTCAGTGAAAAACTTATATACAAATCCCTAAGAAGAGCACAGGGCATATGGTAAGCACACAGTAAATACATTGTTATTATCAATATTACATAACCAAGTCCACAGGCAAAGATTTAGAGACAACAGGGACCAATATGGAAAATAATCTGTTGTTTTCATTACGTGAGGTTAGTTGATTTTCTCCAGGGAACATGTCCCAAGATAATGGATATGAACAGAGGCTGAAGATTTTTGCCAGCACATATAAAGAACTATTCCTCTTCTTCTTTTATTTACGCACTCAATAACACATTTTGTAAATTTCCTGAACATGTAATTTGTTAAGTGTCAGCCTAGTCAGCTTGCATTTGTAAGAAAAAATGGATTTCTCAATTGGAAGAAGACAATTCATCAAGCAGGAGACACATGAATGGTAAGAGCTGTGAGGATTATTTATTTACACATTTAGATGCTGTTTCCTGTGTGGTATCCATTGTTTTAAGCACTTTAACCATATTAACTAATTTAGAAATCATTATATGTGTGTGTGTGTGTGTGTATATATATATATATATATATATATATATATATATATATATATGATTTTAGTAGCCTCTATTACTCTTTCTGTTTTACATATAGGAAAATTGAAACACACAGGGTTAAGCAAATTTTTCAAGATCATACTGCTAATAATTGGAGTTGACTTGAACACAGTGAGTCTGGGTCCAGAGCCCTTGCTGTTAAGCACTACATAGGCTCTTTCTAGAAACTCTTGGTGCCTTCTATAATACAGCTTCTTTTTGCATTCTGGTCACTATATCACCTTTTGGCCTTTTGCTTTACTGGGCCATTGATTCAATATCCATGTGAGAATGTTTACTACCTTATCACTACTTGGCCAAGCAAGCATGGTTAGTGGAAAGCACCCAGATCTGAGAATCAAAATTTGGATACTGTTTTCTTTGCTGTGTGAACTCTACTTATTCCACTATCTTCCATAAAGCATTATTTTTTGTCTGAATTTCATAAGGGAAGATCTATGCTTAAGTAAGTGGGAAATGATAAGCTAAAGAAACTTAAATAGAAATTTTAAATCACAGAATTTCCAAAAAATTGATATACTGGGATTCTTCACAGACAGATCTAAGAAAAATTATTTTACAAACTCATTTGGAATGAAACGCTTTTTATATAGAAAATCTCAAAATTTCATACCACTAATGCTTTGAAGAAAAGATTTTGGAAATTCTTGGTTACTTACTTTAACTCTGAAACATACTTTCTTATTTTTATGAAAAAGAGTTTATTTTGTATGATTCTAACTAGACAAAAATCCTTTAATTATGACAAATAAGGAAGGAAATCAATGGCATTTATATTCACTTTGATTCATTATTATGTTTTCATGCAAAGTCTGATCAAATATCTGGAAAATTTCTTCCTTAGGAGGCTGGAAGATAAACTAAAAACCAGGCTGAAATTAATACTCAAACTAATACTAATACAGTGAGTCTTCTGTAAATTTGTGTCTCATTTCTTAATGGCAGCAATTCTATATTACTCATCTTTGTATCCCCTATGCCTAGCGGAGTTCTTTGCACAGAATAGCTCTGGATGGAATGAAACTAGTATGGCAAGCTTTTTCAAGAAAATTCCAAGTAAGAATGACCACTGAGAGTGCCATTTAGGTTTGTTTTCAGGAACATTGCAATGTGTTTGTAACACAAAAGATATGCCCCTTAAATCCAAGGACAGCTTTATGGTTGACCAAATACAGAAAAAAATATATATGCTTGTTGATGGGTAGAAAACAACTTCTGAAGATCTGAACAGAAGTATTTAAAATGAAGTGTTTTCAATTTGTCATTTCTTATGTTTTCCTAAAGTTACAAAACAATTTCTATTCAAAAATGATTTTTCTTTTTTTTTTTCTTTTTTTTTTTTTTGCAGTACGCGGGCCTCTCACTGTTGTGGCCTTTGCCCCCGCAGAGCACAGGCTCTGGACGCACGCAGGCTCAGCGGCCATGGCTCACGGGCCCAGCCGCTCCGTGGCACACGGATTTAATGGATCAATTCTCTCATTGTAGTGTGATAATTTTTAACACCTGAAATGTCTCCTCAAATCCAAGAACTTCTTCAGTCCATGGTGCTCAGTGCTTTATACTGAATTTCTATAAGCAACATCAAAGCTTTCTTTAACAAGCCTTTTTGAGTATCTACTATGTAATCATTCAGTTTCCTTTCTCTCACCAAAGTTCAATGTTTTTTAGGTCCTACAGTTAGCAATCAAAACTCTGACACCCAATTATGTTAACTTAGACCATCACAGACATAACCTCAGGTTTTGTAAAATAAATCTGCTTTGTTTTGTGGGACATAGAAAGAGACAGAACATTAATTTTATTGACATGTTATACCATTGTATAATTAACAGTGTTGCTACAAAAAGTATGGAGACCCCTGGATATCTTAAAGCCATATGGATTAATGTCCAGTGTCTAAAAACTGAGACTTTGGGGCAGCGCCAAAAGAAACAGTAGTTCTCAAAAGCATGTAAGTGGTTCCAAGGTGAATCAACCCAGGCTGACAGTGCTACTTATAAAACGTGCTGCTCATCTATATCCACAGGAGGTAAAGATATAGAACCAGAACATAGGAAGAAAATACCTTCTTCCAGACTCAAATATGAAGTCTGCCTCAGTTGCCTGCTAACAATAGAAGGCCTAAGCACTTCTAATTTAATACCCTGTGTTCAGCATACTGAATTGTTCTGTTAAATTTGGATATGGCTGATATAAATATAACTCTTCCACAATGGTGGAATATGAAATTCACTGAAAATATTATATCTTGTTATATATCCTTTTCTTCTTCTCTGCCTCTGTCTCTCTCTTCACAGTCATGTACTTACACAGCTGTTTAAGGATATTTTTCTCCACAAATATTTTTCAGTATGTAATTTTCGGGCTTTAAACCCATAAGTAATGATGCCATACACCCAGACTTTAAATATCTAGCTCTGACCTATGTGTTACTGACTTAACAAAGTCTATAAAAATTTCAAATGCTTGGCAAACTTTTCTTCATTTTAATAACAGTTGTTAGATTTTTTCTTTTAAAGATGTTGGGGGTAGGAGTTTATTAACTAATTTATTTATTTTTGTTGTGTTGGGTCTTCATTTCTGTGCGAGGGCTTTCTCTAGTTGTGGCAAACGGGGGCCATTCTTCCTTATGGTGCATGGGCCTCTTACTTTCGCAGCCTCTCTTGTTGCGGAGCACAGGCTCCAGATGCACAGGCTCAGTAGTTGTGGCTCACAGGCCCTGTTGCTCCGCGGCACGTGGGATCCTTCCAGACCAGGGCTCGAACCCGTGTCTCCTGCATTAGCAGGCAGATTTTCAACCACTGTGCCACCAGGGAAGCCCAGCAATTGTTAGATTTTAAAAAATAATTATTGGTTTTATATATATATATATATATATATATGTGTGTGTGTGTGTGTGTGTGTGTGTGTGTGTGTGTGTGTGTATATATATATATAGT
>NW_006793733.1:589351-591555 GCF_000442215.2 Lipotes vexillifer
GCACAGGCTCCGGACATGCAGGCTCAGCGGCCATGGCTCACGGGCCCAGATGCTCCGTGGCATGTGGGATCCTCACAGACCGGGGCACGAACCCGTGTCCCCTGCATCGGCAGGCGGACTCTCAACCACTGTGCCACCAGGGAAGCCCCGATTGGTTCTATATTTATATCCTGAATGCCTCAGGGAAAAAGCAAATATCTACCAAACACACCCTACTTCCTTAATAAAGGTGATATTTATTTGAGATTCGTTTAGTAGAGACCTTCAACAAATACATGTCATGCACTCTTACATAGAAAAGTATTAGAAAATGTAAAAATAAAACAATAAATCCAATAACGAATATATGGTGACTTAAACAGTGACTTTAATTATACACCTTAACTGTAGAATTACACTCTATAATGAGATACACATACCAAACCCCCCCCCCCCACATCTCAGACAAAACTTTACTCTTCTTAGATATAGAATTTAAACTTTATTTTGAAGTTAATTCAGAAGTAAAAAATAAAACAATAAAAAGCAAAACAAGGTAGATACTATAATTACTCTACACAATTTCTGATGTTTATTTAAGAATTAACATTTAAGGAAGCAAGACCAAATGGCCAAAAATTTGCAATATAAATGGACCTACACATCATCCAGGGTAATGGGACATGGACATAAAATAATTATTATGAATATGTTCATAGAAATAGAGGGAAATGTCGAGAGAGAGAACTGGTCTGTGTAAAAAAAAAAAAAAATTGAATCATATGTATATACTAATGGAGATAAAGAACTTGATAGATTTGTTATAACAACAAATTAGACCTGCAATGAGAACAATAATAAATTAGAGGACAGAGCAAATCAGTACACAAAGAGAAAAAATAAAGGATGAAAATACCAAAAGGAGTGAAAGGGGTATGGTGAAAAGATTTAATACCAAATATAATTGGAATTACAGAGGAGGAGAAAAAAGGGAGTGGGGTAAAAACAATAGTTGAAAAAATAGTAGTTGAAAATTTTCTAAAACTGATTAAAGTATCAGTCAGTGTGATTCAATAATTTCTATGAACCTAGGAACAAATGGCACACACCTAGGCACATAATAATAAAATCTACTTCAAAAAAAAAAGAAAAAATTGAAAACCTTCAGAGTAAGTAGAGAAAAGGCAGATCGAGGGAACATCAGTGAGACTGACAGCTGACTCATCAACAGAAATGATAAAACCAAAGACAACAAATTGCTTTGTTAAAGTGCTGAAAGAAGTAACTGTCAACCTCAGATTCTACACAGAGAAAAAGTATTCATTAGTAGATAATGCAAAATAAATCATTTTTAGACAAAGTTTGAGATAATTTACTGTCAACAGTCATGCACTTCCAAAAATATTAAGGGATGCTTTTCAGACAGAAAGAAAATAATCTCAGATGGAATCACAAAAATGCAGAAAGGAATGAAGAGCACCAGACATGGTAAATAATGGGAAACACCACTAGAAATCTGAGTATATTGGTTAGGATCTAGCAAGGAGACAGAAACCAAACCAATTATTAGAACAGAGAAAATTTAATGTAAAGATTTGTTCACTAATCAAAGAAAGCTAACTATTAAAAGGGGCAAAAGGGCTTCCCTGGTGGCGCAGTGGTTGAGAGGCCGCCTGCTGATGCAGGGGACACGGGTTCATGCCCCGGTCTGGGAGGATCCCGCATGCCACAGAGAGGCTGGGCCCGTGGGCCATGGCTGCTGGGCCTGCGCATCCAGAGCCTGTGCTCCGCGATGGGTGGGGCCACAGCAGTGAGAGGCCCGTGTACCACAAAAAAAAAAAAAAAAAGAAGTAAAAGAAAAGGGGGGGCAAAAGAAGACTCTAAGAAGCACATAAGTAGCACATACAAACAAAACAAACAAACAAACAAAAAAGCCCAGTTGTTATTCCTAGGCAGAGAGAGAATGAAAAATAAAGAAACTGAAGGCTCAGAGACTGTCCCTCCCTACTCTCCCCCTGTGTCTTCACAAAACTGAGACTCATATATATTTTTTTTAAAAAGGCATGACTTCCATAGGACCACACTACCTCATAGGGTGAAGAAAGATTCCAGAAGACACAGGCCAGAAATGGTCTTTAGAAATGATAGGCCACAGATGGAAAATGTCAGCAGGCTGGAGCTGATTTAAGAAAATAGCTCTCTAAGTTGGGAAAGAGGTCCCTGAG
>NW_006793733.1:591565-657824 GCF_000442215.2 Lipotes vexillifer
TGACCAGAGCTGCTGTGCAAGCAGCCCACTGGAGCATCTCAGAAGCAGCCATTGGGTAGGGAGAAATAGGTTCAGCCAGGGCTACCAACAAAGCACAATTAGAGCTTATGGAAATGGCTACTGAGCAGGGAGAGCAAGGCCTGAGGGTGCAGATAAAACTGGTCTGTGAGGTCTGTAGAGCACCCTTGCTAAATAAACCATGGAGGACCTTTACATAGAAGAAAAGTGTCTTCCTGCTTCTTTGCCTTCTGTTGTCACTACAGTTTCCTCTATTAGCAAAGTCTAACCTTGCTTCAGACAGCAGAAGGAATGTTCAGAGGGTACAACCTGAGTATCACAAAGCAGGAAAAGAAAGGTGGATTTGTAGATGAGAACAATAACTTGATATTGGTTCACTGATATTGTCTTGTGTGGTTTAATAATATGTATAATTGCAATGCATGTTAATAATAGCATAAAATTGAGAATTAGGTGAAAGAGTTATTTTCTTAGGCTCTTTAGTATATCTACAAAATGGAAAATGTACCAATTTAAAGTAGAATGTACCAAGTCAAAGGTATTTATTGGTATCTCTAAGGAATGTCCTAGAAGAATAGTAAAAGACAATATGACTAATAAGCTCAATTGGGAACAAATAGAATCATGAAATATGCTTGATTCAACAAATAGAATATAAGAAAAGGAATAGAAAAAAAGTGATGAAGCAAAAAGCAAAGAATAATATGGTAGATAAAACTCAAATCAGTATTTACATTATGGGTATAAGCTAAATTCACAGTTTAAAAGAAAGGTTTTAAAACTGGAATAAAAAAATACAAAGACAGATTGAGATTGAAAGTAAAATGATAAAAAAGATACACTGTAAAAACTGTAACTAAAAGAAAGCCAGGAAAAGTACATAATAATAGACAACTCAGACTTGGAGGCATGAAGTATTGCCAGGAACAAAAAGGGAGTTTTCACAATAATGAAAGGGTTAATTCAACAGAAACATAATATTCCATAATTTATGAAATTCATATAATATAATTCATATCATAGATCTAAAATATCCATAGAAAATTCTATCAGGATTATAGGAGAAATAGAAAAACCTATAAGTATAGCTGGATATTTTATCATACCTCTGTCACTGAGGAAAAAAAAAACACCAAAATTTAGTAAAGAATAGAAGATTTAGACACCATGATTAACAAAATGTCCTAATTTACATGTTTAAGCACGGCATCAACAAATGTGGAAAACATTTTATATTCAAGTACTCATAAAAATTGACCAATTATTATGCCATAAAGCAAGCCTTATGGTGATTCAGAGGATTTGCTCTCCACGGAGAATTTAAGCTAATACTCAATAATTTTTTAAAAAGCTAGAAACTCCCCAAATGCTTGACATTAAGCCAACACTTGTACATAACCCATGGGTTATTTCAAAATGAATATTAGAATATATTTTGAATAAATTATATTAAAATGCTACTTATCAAAATGTGGGGAGCAGCTAAAGAGACATGTTTAGATATAAGTGCATAAATTAAAATATAAAAATGGTTAAAAATTAACAATTACAATTATCTATCTCAAAAACCTACAAAAAAGAACAGCAAATTATCTCCAAAATATGGAAAAAGGAAATAATGACAGTATGAGCAGAATTTCATGAAATAAAAACAGACATGCAATAGAGAAGGGCAGAAAATCCAAAAGCTGACTCTTTGTAAGAGCAAAGAAAATCGTTTATCCCTTAGCAAGACTGAAAAAAAAAAAAAGAGAGAGAGAGAGAAAGAACAAAGACAGTTTCAGGGATAATATGGAGGACATAATCACATATCCAGAGGTATTATACAAGTTAGGAGAGAATATTATGAAATCTAAGCCAACAAAATTAAAATATAAATAAAATGAAAATTTTTAGAAAAATATTTAACAAAAGTAAGGAGTAAAAATCTCAATGACCTTATGTTCATTAAAGAAATTTAATCCATATCTAAAACTTTACCACAAAGAAAACTCCAGATCCAGATTGCCTCAACAGTAAATGAAACTGATCTTTTCATTTGTAATGTAACACTCTTACACAGCTCTTTCAGAGAGTAGAAAAAGAGGTCACACTTCCCAAGCTGTTTTATGAGATCGGTATTATGTTGAGAACAAGAGCTGAAAATGGCATTACTAAGAAAAATAAATTACTAAACAGATGCAAAATCCTAAACATAATATCAAGTGTAATCTAATAGTATAGAAAAAGGATGCCACATCATGACTAAGCAGAGTTACTTCCAAGAATGCATGTTTGATTTTGCATTAGACAATCAATAAAAGTAATTCACTATATCAGCAAGATGAAGGAGAAAAACCACATGACTGTAAATATACCCAAGTCACTTGATAAGATGCAAAACTCATAATAAAAACCATTGGCACACTAAGAGTAGGTGGGAATGTTCTTAACCTAATAATCCACAAAAAATTCTTTGGCAAAAAATTATATTTAATGATGAGCTATCAAGTTTCTTGTGTGTAGAAACAAAATAAGATAACAAAGTACTAACACCAATTTTATTTAACATTGACCTGGAAAACAAGCTATTCCAATAAGGTAAGAAACATATAAAAAATATAAAGTTTAGAAAGAAATAAGTAGATTTTCATTATTCACAGAAGATTTGATTATGGATACAGAAAATCCAAAATAAAATACAAATAAATTGTTGGAATTAATGAATGAATTTAGCAAGTTCACCAGATACAAAGTCAAAATTAAAAAAATCATTTGTATTCTAATCACTACCAATAAATTAGAAAATGGAACAGAAAAAACAATCTTTGAAACTAGGTGATGAAATTTCATTTAACTGAGAATAAACCTAATGCAAGACTTCAACAGGTAAAACTACTGAGAAAACTACTGAAAAATACTGAGAAAAATGAAAAACCTAAATAAATGATGGAATATTGTGTATCCATGGATTGGTAGAGTCAATGTTGTAAAGATGTTATTTCTACCCTAATTATTTACAGATTCAATACAATCTCAATTAAAATTCTAAGAGACTTTTTTTGTTTGGTTGTTTTTTGGGGGCAGGGAGGAGGGGTAGAAACTGACAAGCCAATTTAAAAAATGTTTATGGAAATCTAAAAAGTCAAGAATAGCAAAAACAATATTAAAAGAAGAACAAAGTTGAGTGGGGACTTATACTACCAGGTATAAAAACTTATTACAGAGCTACTGTAATTAAAACAGTATGGTTTTTGTGCAAGGGAAAACAAATAGGTTGATGACAAGTCATCTGAAAGTCCAAAAACAAACCCACGTTTCTGTGGTCATTTTACAACAAAGGTGACATAGTAATGCAGTAGGGGAAGGATGGTCTTTTAAATAAATAATGTGTTTATTGTGTAATTATCAGAAAAAGATGCACCTTAACCTCTAATTCACACATATAAATATAATTTTTACCTCCTTTGTAGGTATAAATGTGAAATTTAAAACAATAAACCTTCTAGAAAATAACATAAGAGAATATTGTTGTGGCCTTGAGATTGGCAAATATTTTTAAAAATAGGAAACAAAGAACATCTATTATAAAGGAAAAGATAGAAATTAAACTTCCTCTAAATAAAAAATCTTTTCTTCATCAAATATTCCACTAATAAAGTGAAAACCCCAACCACAGAGTAGATAACAATTTTTGAAATACTGATATTTTTACAGAGGACTCATATCCAGAGCATGTATAAAATTTGTATTAAGCCATAAAAAAGGGACAGGTGGCACAACAGAAATATTAGCAAAATATCCGAACAAAAAGAATATATCAAATTGACTATAAGCATATTAAAAGGTGTTGAATGTCATCAATCATCAGGATAATGCAAGCTACACCCTCAATCATATGCCATTTCACTTAGAATGGTTTAAAATTCATAATACCCAGTTTGGGTTCAAATGTGGAGCAACTGCAACTCTCATGCATTGCTAGTGGGAGTGTAAATTAGTTCAACCACTTGGAAAATTATTTTGCAATATCTACTAAAATTGAAAATATGCATCTTTTGGTCCTGCAATTCTAAACTAGGTAAAAATCTAACAAAAATGAGAACTAAAGACATATACAAGAATGTTCATAACAACATCATTCAAAATAGTTCCAAACCAGAAGTAAATGTTAAAAACATTTAACAATAGAATAAACATCAACAAAAGAATGAATAAAATCATTTTATATTACTATAACCCAGAAATTAGAATGAACAAAGTGTTGCTTTAGGCAGAAACAGGAAGAAATCACAGATATAATATTGAAAAGAGGAAGCCAAACACAGAAGAGTACATATAATATTATTCTATTCATGTAAAACACACACACACACACCATAAAAGGACAAAACCAAAAACTAGTTGATGGGGATAAAGTAAAAATATGGTTTCCTTAAGATAGTTAATGACTAGATGGAGGCTTAAGCAAAGATTTGTGTGTACTGGTATCTTGGACTTGTGTGGAGTCTACATGGTTGTATTCATTCAGTTTATGGAGCTATATGCCAAAGATTTGGGGGGGTTTCATATTATATTTAATTAAAAATATTATATCTACAATAATATCAACAACAATAATAAATATGACTCTCTTTTGTTGACAGATTTTCCTAATGTACACAGTGCTTTTTAGTCTGTTTCATTTATTCCTCACATCAGTCTCATGAGTATATTTATTAATTATGTTGATAAGGCATTGATTCTCGGAAGGTTGATCAACTTCCTTGTCACTGGTAAAGCTGAGATTAAAGCCCAGTTCTGCTGACTTCAGAAGACATGTTCTAAATCACTCTATGGTGACTTCCCCAATACATTGAATCATATTGCAGGCACTGAAGGGAACAGCTTCAGGCTGAAGGTCTGTCTTACTAGAGGAGATACAAATGAGAATTATGATAAAACATTTAGGCTAAAATGACTGAGTACCACTTGGGACATAATTGGCTGCAATCAAGTTATGAAAGAAACCAGACAACACTGGCAGGATTTACTGCTATTGACTCTGATGAGCTGAGGTCTGAAAAAGTGTGCTGTTGGTTATCTAAAATGTCAGCTGGTCACAAGCACCATACAGAATGGTTCAGAATCATAACAAGCAGGGTAGTCCAAGAGGTAGGAAAAGCGACAAGAAAGAGTCAGTGAATATTAATGAAACATTCTCAGCACAAGGGTGGAGTAAGGTGGGTTGTTTTCATCTTCTTAGAGCACCTGTTCATTTCCCATATGGTCCAGGGAGTACCCAGAGTTTTGAGAGGTTTTACAAGTGGATAGTGGGAAAGGCAGGAAATAGAGAATATGGCTTGAAAACCTTAAAATCTACCCTATAACCATAAAAATCACCCTCATCCACTTAGTAAAATTAATGAAATTTCTTATCTGATTCATAGGCTTCGAACAAAATGTGATGTACCCGTGCATCTCAAACTTTCTCCCCAATACCCTCAATGGCTGAAGACAGTGAAGTCAAAACCCTCAGGGTTCTAGGAAAACAGTGCAAATTGGCTGAAGCAAGCATAATATTTCTTTGAAACAGTGTTTTATTTTAAAATTTCAAGCTTATTTTGCAGTCTACTACATAATACACCTATGTTTGACTTAATATGAAATCATGTTTCACATTACTTAGAATAAAATTGGTCTTCTAGGAAGCTTTGCCAGCCCCTTTCATACTTACGTATCTCCATTTTATATGCCCATGGAATCTGAGAAAAGTTGCTATAAGAAAAAGACTTTAATGCTATTAACTGTAAAAGCCTGTGAGAGTATTGTTTGTCATCATTGTTATTATCGTTTTTATCATAAGACAACTACTTTGGTAAGAAAATGAGTTAGGAAGCAAATATTCAGCTATCTTTTCCATCGGGCATCTGTCCTAATGGGTAGATGCAGTGTGATGAGGGCTGGCTCTATGCTTCAGGGCCGGACCATCCTGGGGTTTCCATCCTGCTTCCCTTCCCAGGGATTAGCAGCAATCCAGGTGGTTTGCCTTACAGCTTGGTGCCTGACAGTATGGGCTTCTGGCCATTAAAAACTATTTCAACAAATCACTGAACACAGAGTTTCTATGAAAGCCGAGAATGTCAGGCACTACTTGACAATTTAACTGCATATGTACCTGCCATGAGTTATTTATCTGCCTGTTAATCAATTTAACCATAAATACTATTGTAAGAAAAAGTGAAACTAATTAAAAATCAGCTTACATGTGAATCAATAATCCCTCCAATGCATGATTTGTGAAAAGAGAACTAGATGACTAATAAATCAATTAGGGTCTCTATTCTACCCTGGGGCTCAGAAAAGACAAGAGATTGTTTCATAGTATGAAATGGATAGGGCCTTGTGCCTTGTGACTTAGGGGCAATTCAATTCTTTAACTTGCCTGAAGAAAACATTTTAAATATCTAGTGACTCTGTTACTGCTTCCACTGAAAACTCCAAATAGTCCACTGGTCAAAAGGAAAAAAGTGCTGGAACAGAAAGGCCTATACACATGACAGTTTAGAATTTAAGATAAGACTGGCATCAAATGGTCTTGGTACAACTTTCAACCTCATCACTTACTGGCTGTGTGAATTTGCGGAAATGACTTCATGTGGGGAGTCTTGGTTTTCTAATTTGTAAAATAGAGAACATACATACCTCACATGGTTATCCTAAGGATCAAGTATGATGTTTGTAAGATGCTTGGGGTAGTGCATTTTATATGAAGTAGGGAATACACTCTATTGTTATGAGTACAGGTACAGGAGACAGACAGGATATGATTTAAGTCTGGGTTCTTCTGTTTCCTAGATGTGTCATCTTAGGCACATTTCTTGAACTCTCTGAGCCTCAGTTTCCTTGTTTCTAAAATTGAAATACTAAAACCTACCATCCTAGATGAATAGATAATATAGTGTCTGACGTATGTAAGCATTTAGTGAATGATAGCTACTTGTATTACATTCTGGCTTTTCCCCCAATTTTTCCAAATTTTCTGAATCTACATGCATATTAATGGATGTGACTGGCAAAATATAATTTATTCTGCCATTGATTATACCCAATCATTATTGAGATATAACATACATGTATTATAATTACTTAGCAATGAGAAGTGTGTGGACAAGAATGCCATCTTACTTTCTGTGCAGTAGCTAATAGTAACTGTTTCGGGCAAGGCTCAGTGCAAAGTACCCTAGGGAGCTGGTATAGGACATGCTGAGATACATAGGTGTCTGCCCTTATGGAGCTAAAGATGCATTGCATGAAATAAACCATGGCTGTATATAAATAAGAGAGAAAGCTGAATATAGTGAATGATCTCACGGAAGATAAAAAGGTAAATTTGATCTGACTTAGAGAATAAGAGATGGATTAATGGGGCATTGAAAGTTCAGAAGAATTTCAAAGAAATGTGAAAGTTGGATAAGTGCATCCTAGGTGAAGACAAGATGAGCCATGACACAAAAGAAACAAACTACAGGGTATGCTTGTAGAATGGTGAATTTTGGCCCAAAGAGAAACTGTCTTCTGGAATCTTCAAGTGGTCTCAGTTTAGTTCTGCTGGAACCCAGAGTGGTGTGAGTTTTTGTGTGTTATTGAGAACTGAAGCTGAAAAAGTAAATTTGGGGTAAAAATTATGGAGGGCTGACTGCAAGCTAAGGGATTTTAGGTTTAAAAAATAGATGGTAGTGAGTTTTTGAAGTTTTTTTTTTTTTAGCAAAAGTATGGCAAAATGGATTTTAATTAAACATGAAAATTAGTTCTAGTATACATACTATGCATCAAGAATTGTGCTAGGCAGTGGGGATATAAAGAAAAAAATAAGACCTGAACCATATCTTCATTGTGCTTATAGTGTAATAATAGAAACAGATGTAGTAACAATAATTACAATAGAAGTCTGTACAAGTGTCATAGACTTCATTGATTAAAAGAAGCTATTAATTCTATTGGGAGTATGTGTGTATGTGCATTGGGGGGTAGTTTAAAATATAAAAGTGCTCTCTAAGCTAATAAGGTGATAAAGTCAGATAGGACATACTAGGTAGGGAGGAAGCATATGCAAGAGAATTTAAGTAATGATCAATGGATAGTGTTACAAGAACCTTCAGTTCCATATTTGAAGTTTGAAGAGCATGTGTATGTGTGTGCATGTGTGTGCATGTGAACATCCATGCGCATGTGGGGACATGTGAATACATATATTGGGGAGGTTCAGCAAAGGTGAGAGAGAGAAGAGACTGGAGAGTGGTTGGGGATCCATACTGTCAAACTGAATTATAAAATATAACATATATTTGAGAATTATAAAATTTTAACTTCATAGGTAGTACAACATCTTGGTTAAAAGCATGCATGACTTCTAGAGTCAGACTATCTGGTTCAATAAATCCAGTTCTAGTACTTATTATCTCTGTGCTTTCAAGTTACTTAACCTTTATTTTCTTCAGTTCTCATCTGTAACATGGAGGTAATAGCAGTACCTGTTTCATTAAGTGTGTATGTGGATTAATGGGTTAATATTTTTAAAACACTTAAAGCAATATTTGTTAAATGAAAACAATTAGAAAACTCATTTGAATATAGAAAATCTACCAGGTTGGTAGGAGTTAACTGTAACTTAATCATCAATATTGACCTATCTACCAAAAACAAAAAATTATGGACAGAAGAGGGATGGCCAGCAAAGACACTGAGTCCAGAGAAGCAGTGAGGATTGGCCCTCATTAGTTGTTGAAGTTGAGGAGAATCCATGCAGCCCACGCTGAAACAAATGCCTGTGCTTGGATGTATTGAAAGTCTCTAGGCTTCTACTTCCTCAACATATTTCTAAATTAGAAGAAATTTGTTGGGAAAACAAATCAACAAAAATAAATGCTGTGGAAGAGTAGTTCTAGAGACTGTGGGAGGCACTCAGTTGAGATTAGAAGACGGAAGAATGTAGAAGCTATTCTTCTGGAAGTGGCAGCAGAAGTAGCTCCAGCAATGCCCATTTCAAGTAGTGGCTCCAGAAGTGTCAAAGGTGAGAGGCACTCCCTCCACTCCTGCTAAATAACAGAGATGGAAGCTCAAGGAATATCAGCTGTGTGTGAACTCTTGGGCTCCTGCAGAGTGATGATGACTTCCTATAATTTTTAATCTAAGGGTAATAACACAAACCCTTTGTTCCATCAGCCCTTCCAACATTTTTATATCTAACACCCTGAATTAAATTTCTGTCTACTTCAAAAACCTTTCTGTTTCTCTAATTTGATGCTTTATCTAGGACCAATAATCTTAGACTTTGGGTAGCCAGCCTTTTTGCGTTTTATCCCACTCTAATAAGCAGTGGCTATGATGAAGGATTCTTGAGAGGCTGAATAGCTACTACACTGGGAATGTCAAAGAATTTTATATGGGTTATAGAGTTACATCATAATTTGAATTCAGCCTTGTCATGTTTCTGATATTAATGTAATGACTGAGACCCGAAGAATGAGAATAGTTGCATTTGGGTAGATTTGGATGAATCTGAGAACTTTGAAGCTCTGTATTACCATGAGGTTCCCTTGAATATAGATGTAGCCCTTTCTTTTCTATTTGTGGAAACTATGAAACTCTTGCTTAAAGAAAATCAATGACCTTGCCTGACAATGTCTATTTTTCTCAATTTCCATTCCACTAACCTCCATTTCTATGACTATAATCAAAAACTCCAGATATACCCCAGTGGAACAAGTACAAAGTCTTAGTATGGAGAAGGCACCTACCCACTAATAAGTATGGTGAGGTTTTTATTTATATCAGCAGAGACTGTAAAAATACAGTAAATCCCCTACATACAAACCTTCAAGTTGCAAACTTTCAAAGATGCGAACGTGCATTCCATCAACATCAGGTGTGAGTGAACTTGCAGCTTGCCCTCCATCTCCTATTGCTGATGATCCTTCAGCTCTACCATCTCCCACCTCCTCTCTCTCCTCCAGTCATTAACTCTTCTTGCTGATGATCCTCAGCTCTACCATCTCCCACCTCCTCTCTCTCCTCCAGTCATTAACTCTTCTTGCCTGTTCACTCGATGCCAGCCCCTAGATACCAGCTGTTGTACTGCACTACTGTGTTTTTCAAGGTACAGTACTGTAAGATTAAAAATGTTTCCTTTATTTTTTGTGTTCATTGTTTTTTATGTATTATTTGTGTGCAAAGTATTATAAACTTATTACGGTACAGTACTGTATAGTCGATTGTGTTAGTTGGGTACCTAGGCTAACTTTGCTGGACTTAACAAAGTGGACTTACAAACGTGCTCTCGGAATGGAACTTGTTGGTATGTAGGGGACTTACTTTATGTATGAGAATGTATGTTGTGCTAGATCAAGGAAGACGAAACCACATTACACTGGGGTGATTCTACTGATATGGCTGCACTTAACTAACTGTTATGGACTGAACTGCCTTCTCCTTCCAGTGTCTCATGGTATAACCATATTTGAAGACAGACTCTTTAAAGAGGTAAAGTTATATGAGGTCATTGGGTAGATCCTAGTTCATGTGACTATAGTTGAAGATAGGGCCTTCAATGAAGTAACTGAGTTAAAATGATGCCATTAGGGTTGGGCTGTAAGCCAGTATGGCTGGTGTCTTTATAAGAAGGAGAGACATGAGGATGAACATGGAAAGGCCATATGAGGGATGCATTGAGAAGGTGGCCATCTGTAAGCCAAGGAGAGAGTTCTCACGAGAAAGCAAATCTGTCAATAGTTTGATCTTCGACTTCTGGCCTCCAAAACTATGAGGAAATAAAATTTTATTGTTTAAGCCACCTTGTCTGTGGTATTTTGTTATGACAGCCCTAGCCAACACTGACTCACATATTTAATGTGTTAGCCCCAGAAGCCAGGAGTGAATCAGGCAGTTCATTTAAATGATGTGAAACCTTTGGACTCATTTGATACCTCAACTCAGGGATGACTAACATTATATTCCAGGATTTACCTGGAACAATGGAGAATGGTGGTGCTTGGCGGGGGTGGGGTGCAAATGATAATTACTTGGAAGGCTTGTTAAAACATAGATTACTGGGCCCCACTCCCAAAGTTTCTGATTTAGTAAGTCTGGGTTGAAGGAAGAGAATTTGCATTTTTAACAATTTCCCAAGTGGTCCAGGGGCCATAATTTGAGAATCACCAAGGCAAATCAAAGGTACTCTTTTCACCAAGGAACTTCTCAAAATCTTGGTAAAGGGAGCACCATCATTCATCAAAAGTTTTCTAGTAAATTTCCCCTGCAGATCAGGAAAAAATGGTTGGAAAACAAGGGGCAATAATAGGATGCTGGAGTGGTGAATTCCTGGTGGCAATACTTAAAACACCAGACACAAGATAGGATAGAGTTAATAGGCAGCAAAGCCAGAGGACAAACAAAAACTCCACAGGGAGTTTTAGCAGTTGCTAAGTAATCACTTTGTTCCTTGGAATGGAAGAGATGGACAGCTTACTAAAATATTACTTGATCTAAATAAAATAAAAATAAAATTCTGGGTCTGGTGGCCAGAACTTTGACTTGAATTGCCACAAAGAGCTTTTTTCCAATTCATAGATCAGGAGTCACTTTATTCAAGGGAAGGTCAAGTTCCCTTAAAGTGCCACAAGTAATACTGTAAATCTTCAAATGTTTACTAAAGGAAATAGAGGGAAGTAGACATGGGGAGGATTATTAAACAATGGCTCAGATTTGACACTAATCCTCAGAGACCTAAAATAATGCTGTGGTCCAATAGTCCAAGTAGGGGTTTGTACAGGTCAGATATTAAATCAAATCTTGGTTTTAGACTTTCTCAAAGTGATTATCATACATAATCATTCCTGAAAGTACAGTTGAAGTGACATTTTTTGGCAAATAGTAAAATCCCATATTGACTTCCTGACCCTTACAGTAAGGTCTATTATTAGGAAGGGCCAAGTAGAAGTCACTGAAATGTCAATAATAACCAAAATAGAAAATCAAACGAAATATTGCAACCACAGGGACATTTCAGAAAGCAGTGCCACTATCAGAGATTTGAAAGATGCAAGGTAGTGATTGCTATAACATCTTCACTTAACTTACTTTTTGACTTGTGAATAAGACCAACGGATCCTGGAGAATGTGCATTGTCATAAAGCTAACCAACTGGTTACTCCAATTGCAGCTTCTGTTCCAGGTTGATCTCTTTATTTTTAACATCTGTGTTGGAATATAATTGCTTTACATTGTTGTGTTAGTTTCTGCTGTATAACAAAGTGAATCAGCTATACGTATACATATATCCCCATATCCCCTCCCTCTTGTGTCTCCCTCCCACCCTCCCCATCCCACCCCCTAGGTGGTCACACAGCACCGAGCTGATCTCCCTGTGCTATACAGCTGCTTCACACTAGCTACCTATTTTACATTTGGTAGTGTATATATGTTCATGCCACTCTCTCACTTCATCCCAGCTTCCCCTTCCCCCTCCCCATGTCCTCAAGTCCATTCTCTATGTCTGCATTTTTATTCCTGTCCTGGCCCTAGGTACTTCAGAACTTTTTTTGTTTTTTAGAATCCATATATATGTGTTAGCATACTATATTTGTTTTTCTCTTTCTGACTTACTTCACTCTGTATGACAGACTCTAGGTCCATCCACCTCACTACAAAAAACTCAATTTCGTTTCTTTTTATGGTTGAGTAATATTCCATTGTATATATGTGCCACATCTTTGTCTATTTGTCGATGGACACTTAGGTGGCTTCCATGTCCAGGCTATTGCAAACAGTGCTGCAACGAATATTGTGGTACATGACTCATTTTGAATTATGGTTTTCTCAGGGTATATGCCCAGTAGTGGGATTGCTGGGTCGTATGGTAGTTCTCTTTTTAGTTTTTTAAGGAACCTCCATACTGTTTTCCATAGTTGTTGTATCAATTTACATTCCCACTAACAGTGCAGGAATGTTCCCTTTCCACGACACACTTTCCAGCATTTATTGTTTCTAGATTTTTAGAGTGGCCATTCTGACCAGTGTGAGATGGTACCTCATTGTAGTTTTGATTTTCATTTCTCTAATAATTAGTGATTTTGAGCATCTTTTCATGTGCCTCTAGGCTATCTGTATGTCTTCCTTGGTGAAATGTCTATTTACGTCTTCTGCCCATTTTTTAAGGGGATTGCTTGCTTTTTGGTATTGAGCTCCATGAGCTACTTGTATACTTTGTAGATTAATCCTTTGTCAGTTTCTTCGTTTGCAACTATTTTCTCCCATCCTGAGGGTTGCTTTTTCGTCTTGTTTATGGTTTCCTTTGCTGTGCAAAAGCTTTTAAGTTTCATTGGGCCCCATTTGTTTATTTTTGTTCTTATTTCCATTACTCTAGGAGGTGAGTCAAAAAGGATCTTGCTGTGATTTATGTCATAGATTGTTCTGCTTTTATTTCCTCTAAGAGTTTGATAGTGTCTGGCCTTACATTTAGGTCGTTAATCCATTTTGAGTTTATTTTTGTATATGATGTGAGGGAGTGTTCTAATTTCATTCTTTTCCATGTAGCTGTCCACTTTTCCCAGCAACACTTATTGAAGAGGCTGTCTTTTCTCCATTGTATATTCTTGCCTCCTTTATCAAAGATAAGGTGACCATATGTGTGTGGGTTTATCTCTGGGCTTTCTATCCTCTTCCACTGATCTATATTTCTGGTTTTGTGTCAGTACCGTACTGTCTTTATTACTGTAGCTTTGTGGTATAGTCTAAAGACAGGGAGCCTGATTCCTCCAGCTTCGTTTTTCTTTCTCAAGATTGCTTTGGCTATTCGGGGTCTTTTGTGTTTCCATACAAATTGTGAGATTTTTTGTTCTAGTTCTGTGAAAAATGCCATTGGTAGTTTGATAGGGATTGCATTGAATCTGTAGATTGCCTTGGGTAGTATAGTCATTTTCACAATGTTGATTCTTCCAATCCAAGAACATGGTATATGTCTCCATCTGTTTGTATCTTCTTTCATTTCTTTCATCAGTGTCTTATACTTTCCTGCATACAGGTCTTTTGTCTCCTTAGGTGGTTTATTCCTAGGCATTATATTCTTTTTGTTGCAGTGGTAAAGGGGACTGTTTCGTTAATTTCTCTTTCAGATTTTTCATCATTACTGTATAGGAATGCAAGAGATTTCTGTGCATTAATTTTGTATCCTGCTACTTTACCAAATTCATTGATTAGCTCTAGTACCTTTCTGGTGGATTCTACATATACAGTATCATGTCATCTGCAAACAGTGACAGTTTTATTTCTTCTTTTCCAATTTGGATTCCTTTTATTTCTTTTTCTTCTGATTGCTGTGGCTAAAACTTCCAAAACAACGTTGAATAATAGTGGTGAGAGTGGGCAACCTTGTCTTGTTCCTGATCTTAGTGTAAATGGTTTCAGTTTTTCACCATTGAGGATGATGTTGGCTGTGGGTTTGCCATATATGACCTTTATTATGTTGAGGAAAGTTCCCTCTATGCCTACTTTCTGCAGGGTTTTTATCATAAGTGGGTGCTGAATTTTGTCAGAAGCTTTCTCTGCATCTTTTGAGATGATCATATGGTTTTTCTCCTTCAATTTGTTAATATGGTGTATCACATTGATTGATTTGCATATATTGAAGAATCCTTGCATTCCTGGGATAAACCCCACTTGATCATGGTGTGTGATCATTTTAATCTGCTGTTGGATTCTGTTTGCTAATATTTTGTTGAGGATTTTTGCATCTATGTTCATCAGTGACATTGGCCTGTAGTTTTCTTTCTTTGTGGCATCTTTGTCTGGTTTTGGTATCAGGGTGATGGTTGTCTCGTAGAATGAGTTTGGGAGTGTTCCTCCCTCTGCTGTATTTTGGAAGAGTTTGAGAAGGATAGGTGTTAGCTGTCCTCTAAATGTTTCATAGAATTTTCCCGTGAAGCCATCTGGTCCTGGGCTTTTGTTTGTTGGAAGATTTTTAATCACAGTTTCAATTTCAGTGCTTGTGATTGGTTTGTTCATATTTTCTATTTCTTCCTGGTTCAGTCTTGGAAGGTTGTGCATTTCTAAGAGTTTGTCCATTTCTTCCAGGTTGGCATAGAGTTGCTTGTAGTAATCTCTCATGATCCTTTGTATTTCTGCAGTGTCAGGTGTTACTTCTCCTTTTTCATTTCTAATTCTATTGATTTGAGTCTTCTCTCATTTTTTCTTGATGAGTCTGGCTAATGGTTTATCAATTTTGTTTATCTTCTCAAAGAAGCAACTTTTAGTTTTATTGATCTTTGCTATCATTTCCTTCATTTCTTTTTCATTTATTTCTGATCTGATCTTTATGATTTCTTTCCTTATGCTAACTTTGGGTGGTTTTTGTTCTTCTTTCTCTAACTGCTTTGGTGTAAGGTTAGGTTTTTTATTTGATATGTTTCTTGTTTCTTGAGGTAGGATTGTATTGCTATAAACTTCACTCTTACAACTGCTTTTGCTGCATCCCAAAGGTTTTGGGCCGTCATGTTTTCATTGTCATTTGTTTCTAGATATTTTTTGATTTCCTCTTTGATTTCTTCAGTGATCTCTTGGTTATTAAGTAGCATATAGTTTAGCCTCCATGTGTTTGTATTATTTACAGTTTTTTCCTGTAATTGATACCTAGTCTCAGAGTGTTGTGCTCAGAAAAGACACTTGATACAATTTCAATTTTCTTAAATTTACCATAGCTTGTTGTGTGACCCAAGGTATGATCTATCCTGGAGAATGTTCCATGTGCACTTGAGAAGAAAATATATTCTGTTGTTTTTTGATGGAATGTCCTACAAATATCAATTAAGTCCATCTTTTTTAATGTGTCATTTAAAGCTTGTGTTTCCTTATTTATTTTCATTTTGATTGATCTGTCCATTGGTGAAAGTGGGGTGTTAAAGTCCCATACTATGAATGTGTTACTGTCAATTTCCCCTTTTATAGCTATTAGCATTTGCCTTCTGTATTGAGGCATACTCTATTTTGGGTACATAAATAATTATAATTATTATATCTTCTTCTTGGATTGATCCCTTATCTTTATGTAGTGTCCTTCTTTGTCTCTTGTAATAGTCTTTATTTTAAAGTCGATTTTGTCTGATACAAGAATTGCTACTCCTGCTCTCTTTTGATTTCCATTTGCATGGAATATCTTTTTCCATCCCCTCACTTTCAGTCTGTATGTGTCCCTAGGTTGGAAGTGGGTCTCTTGTAGACAGCATATTTACAGGTCTTGTTTTTGTAGCCATTCAGCCAGTCTATGTCTTTTGGTTGGAATATTTTATCCATTTACATTTAAGGTAGTTATCGATATGTATGTTCACATTTAAGGTAGTTATCTATATGTATTTTCCTACCCAATAGGTAATGTTCCTATTACCATTTTCTTAATTGTTTTGGGTTTGTTATTGTAGGTCTTTTCCTTCTCTTGTGCTTCCTGCCTAGAGAAGTTCCTTTAGCATTTGTTGTATAGCTGGTTTGCTGGTGCTGAATTCTCTTAGCTTTTGCTTGTCTGTAAAGGTTTTAATTTCTCTGTCAAATCTGAATGAGACACTTGGTGGGTAGAGTAATCTTGGTTGTAGGTTTTTCCCTTTCATCACTTTAAATATGTCCTTGCACTCTCTTCTGGCTTTCAGAGTTTCTGCTGAAAGATCAGCTGTTAACCGTATGGTGATTCCCTTGTATGTTATTTGCTGCTTTTCCCTTGCTGCTTTTAATATTTTTTCTTTGTATTTAATTTTTCATAGTTTGAATAATATGTGTCTTGGTGTGTTTTTCCTTGGATTTTATCCTGTCTGGGAGTCTGTGCTTTCTGGACTTGATTATTTCCTTTCCCATTGTAGGGAAGTGTTCAACTATAATCTCTTCAAATATTTTCTCAGTCCCTTTCTTTTTATCTTCTTCTGGGACCCCTTTAATTTGAATGTTGGTGCATTTAATGTCCCAGAGGTCTCTGAGACAGTCCTCAGTTCTTTTCATTCTTTTTTCTTTGTTCTGCTCTGCAGTAGTTATTCCCACTGTTTTATCTTCCAGGTCATTTATCCATTCTTCTACCTCTGTTATTCTGCTATTGATTCCTTCCAGGGATTTTTAAATTTCATTTATTGGGTTGTTCATCATTGTTTATTTGCTCTTTAGTTCTTCTAGGGCCTTGTTAAACATTTGTTGTGTTTTCTCCATTCTATTTCCAAGATTTTGGGTCATCTTTACTATCATTACTCTGAATTCTTTTTCAGGTAGACTGCCTATTTCTTCTTCATTTGTTTGGTCCTGTGGGTTTTTACCTTGTTCCTTCATCTGCTGCATATTTCTCTGTGGTCTCATTTTGCTTAACTTACTGTATTTAGGGGTCTCCTTTTTGTAGGCTGCAGGTTCATAATTCCCATTGTTTTTGTTGTCTTCCCCAGTGAGTAAGGTTGGTTCAGTTGTTGTGTAGGCTTCCTGGTGGAGGGAACTGGTGCCTGTGTTCTGGTTGATGAGGCTGGATTTTGTCTTTCTGGTAGGCAGGACCACGTCCAGTGGTGTGTTTTCTGGCGCCTGTGAACTTATTATGATTTTAGGCAGCCTCTCTGCTAATGGGTGGTGTTGTGTTGCTGTCTTGCTAAGTTGTTTGGCATGGGGTGTCCAGCCCTGGAGCTTGCTGGTTGTTGAGTGGAGCTGGGTCTTAGCATTGAGACAGAGATCTCTGCGAGAGCTCTTGCTGATTGATATTACATGGGGCTGGGAGGTCTCTTGTGGTCCAATGTCCTGAACTTGGAAATCGGCTCTCTCACCTCCAAGGCTCAAGCCTGACACCTGGCTGGCATACCAAGACCCAATCAGCCATATGGCTCAGAAGAAAAGGGAGAAAAAAAGAGAAAGAAAGAAAAATAAGTAAATAAAATTAAAAAGTTATTAATAGAAAATTTTTTTTAAAATATTATTAAAATAAAAAAGAAGAAATAGAAGAGAGAAACCAAGCTGATAAACAATCCAGCAATGATAGCAAGTGCTAAAAACTAAAGTAAGATAAACATATAAATCAGAAACTAGTCAGTCACATACAGCAAACCTCAGGTCTACAGTTGCTCCCAAAGTCCACTGCCTCAATTTTAGAATGATTCTTTGTCTATTCAGGTATTTCACAGATGCAGGGTACATCAAGTTGATTGTGGAGATTTAATCCACTGCTCCTAAGGCTGCATGGAGAAATTTCTTTTTCTCTTCGTTTGCACAGCTCCTGGGGTTCAGCTTTGGATTTGGCCCAGCCTCTGCATTTAGGTTGCCCTCTGGAATCTGCTTTTCGCCCAGACAGGAGGGGGTTAAAGAAGCAATTGATTAGGGGTCTCGGGCTCACTCAGGTCATGGGGAGGGAAGGGTACGGAATGCGGGGCGAGCCTGTGGCGGCAGAGGCCTGCGTGATGTTGCAACAGCCTGAGGCGTACCATGTGTTCTCCCGGGGAAGTTGTCCCTGGATCCCAGGACACAGGCAGTGGTGGGCTGCACAGGATCCCGGGAGGGGAGGTGTGGAGAGTGACCTGTGCTTGCATACAGGCTTCTTGGTGGCGGCAGCAGCAGCCTTAGCGTCTCATGCCCATCTCTGGGGTCCGCGCTGTTAGCCGTGGCTCACACCAGTCTCTGGATCTCGTTTAGGCGGTGCTCTGAATCCTGTCTCCTCACGCACCCTGAAACAATGGTCTCTTGCCTCTTAGGCAGGTCCAGACTTTTCCCCGGACTCCCTCCCGGCAAGCTGTGGCACACTAGCCCCCTTCAGGCTGTGTTCATGCAACCAACCCCAGTCCTCTCCCTGGGATCCAACTGAAGCCCGAGCCTCAGCTTCCAGCCCCCGCCTGTCCTGGCAGGTGAGCAGACAAGCCTCTCGGGCTGGTGAGTGCTGGTCAGCACCGATCCTCTGTGCGGGAATCTCTCCCCTTTACCCTCCGCACCCCTGTCGCTGTGCTCTCCTCTGTGGCTCCGAAGATTCCCTATCACCACTCCATTTCCACCAGTGAAGGGGCTTCTTTGTGTGTGGAGACTTTTTCTCCTTCACAGCTCCCTCCCAGAGCATCAGGTCTCATCCCTATTCTTTTGTCTCTGTTCTTTCTTTTTCTTTTGCCCTACCCAAGTTCGTGGGGAGTCTCTTGCCTTTTGGGAAGTCTGAGGTTTTCTGCCAGAGTTCAGTAGGTGTTCTGTAGGAGTTGTTCCACATGTAGATGTATTTCTGTTGTATTTGTGGGGAGAAAGGTGATCTCCACGTCTTACTCCTCTGCCATCTTGAAGGTCCTCCCAGGTTGATCTCTTAATTGGAATAAGTCAGCATAGCCCCTGGCATTTCATATGGAGCTATTAACCTGAAAAATGCTTTTCTTATAGTGTTTACTAAAGACTATGTTAAGTATTGGTTTCATATGACAATGACAACCGTATACCTTTACTGTGCTATCACAGAGCTATGTCAGGTCTATGGCTCTCTTGATATGATCTAGGCCATAAACTTAACATCTGAGAGGTGCCTAGAGTAAGAGGAGGTTATATAACAGTTTCAGTGTGTATTGCCAGTTTTCCTCCACTTGGTCCATGTTTCCCATTATATTAAATGATGCTGAAAGCATATACAGTAAATTCCCTACATATGAACCTTCAAGTTGTGAACTTTCAAAGATGCGATTGTGCATTCACATGTCCAATAATGTAAGTTAGTTCACGTGTCTGGCATACATTGTCATGTGTGTGCACCCTCTACAAGTGGTCGTGCTTTTGCATACTTTGCTGTATACTACTGTAAAGAGTACAGTAGTATAGTATCTTTATTTCAAGCCCAGGATGTTCAGAAGCAAGAGTTAAAAGCAGTGGTGATGTGGCTGTTACTGCTAAGAAGAGCCAGAAATTAGAGGCTGAGAGAAAGGACAAAGAGAGACAAGAGGAAGAAGTAACTGAAGAACCAAAGAGATGCATAATGCAGGAGATGGAAAGGGGATTTTCTTTATTTGAGGAGGCACAGTTAGTTTTTGAGGCACAGGACCGGACCCCAACATAGAACAGTACACAAAGGTTGCAGCAGCCATTCAGAATGCAATCCAGTGCTACTGTGTCATCTATGATGCGAAAAAAAAGAGCTACTACCCAGACGTCACTGGATCCTTTTTTCAAGAAGATAGACTTAATTGAATCCAGCAAGGAACCAGAACCTGTGCCATCAACGTCAGGCATGATTGAACTTGCAGCTTGCCCTCCATCTCCTATTGCTGACGATCCTTCAGCTCTACCATCTCCCACTTCCTCTCCCTCCTCCAGTCAGTAACTCTTCTTGCCTTTTCACTCGATGTCAGCCCTGTATGCCAGCTGTTGCACTGTACTACTGTACTTTTCAAGGTACTGTACTGTAAGATTAAGAATGTTTTCTTTATTTTTTGTGCTTGTCTTTTATCTATTATTTGTGTGAAAAGTATTATAAACCTATTACAGTACAGTATTATATAGCCAATTGAGTTAGTTGGGTACCTAGCCTAACTTTGTTGGACTTACAAACCAACTAGACTTAACGAACATGCTCTCAGAATGGAACTCATTTGTATGTAGGGGCATACTGTATGATAAATAGAAATCCTACTGATACAATCCTGGGCAGGGGGCGGGGGGTGGTGGTAAATCACAATGTTTAGGGAAAAAAGTCTCAAGTCCTCTTTAGAAAATAACTATTCTCTTTTATAAAAACAGCACCTTGCTTGCTATTGGCCACAAGTAATGTCCGAATCCCAGACTGTGAGACAGAAAGTGACAAAATTGGGTTCATCTGCTCCACCAAGCCAGTGAATGCATACATCAAGTAGAAGTGAATAATACAAAATTGGGCTTGATCAGGTTTTGAAGGCACAAGTAAATCGCATGATCTTGGACCGTTATGGTAACTACATTGTTTGCTCTCCCCCAACCCATTTCTATGACTCCACAGAGCAGAGGTTGGCAAACTTTTTCTCTAAAGTGCTAGATAGTAAATATTTTAAGTTTTGTGGGTGTTAAAGGTCGTGATCACACCTACTCAGCTCTGCCATTATAGAGTATACATAAAGGATTGTGACTATGTTCACATAAACCTTTATAAAAGCAGCTTGGATTTGACCTATGGGCCATAGTTTGCCAAATCCTGTCATAAAGAGTTCCTTACAATTAGTTTACTGAAGGAGAAAAATATTAGGCCTGTGCTTAGTAAGCATTTGGCCTAATATGCTGGGACCACTCAGAATAGAACTGTGCAACATTACAGGCATACTCAAGGAAAGTCCTGAAAGATAGAAGGGTAAGGGAATTCCCTCAAAGAGCAGAAATTCAAACAGTACATCTAACTGGCACTTTAATAGAGAGATGATGGGCCTACAATGTGTGTATCTACACTGATTTATGGAATATAGTTAACAGTTTGGCCAGGTAGTCAGAGAAAAAGTTTGGCAAATTGTTAACAAAATGATATACAGGTGAGATATGTGGATGACATCTCATGAGAGGCACAGATTGTGATTATGTTTTTGTTCCATGTGAAAAACCAATAGAGGACATTCAGAGCAGAGAGTATCTCAATAGTCAGGGAGATAAGATGGATTTTTGTTATAGTCAGTCAAGTTCAGTCAATGTCTTTTTTCATCCTACTGTGTGTAGTGCGTTGAATTGTGTCCTGAAAAAAGATATGTCCAAATCTTAGCCCCTGGAACTTATGAATATGACCTTATTTGTAAACAGGGTCTTCGTACATATAATTAAGGATCTTGAGATAATGTCATCCTGGATTTAGGTGTTTTCTAAATCCAATGACCAGTATCCTTATAAAAGAAAGAAGAGGAAGGTCTGAGACATAGAGACACAGGGAAGAAGACCTTGTATGTAAATATGGAGGCACAGATTAGAGTTTTTGCTAAGAGTTGCTGGCAGCCTTCAGAAGTAGGAGAGAGGCATGAAACAGATTTTTCCTTAAGGCCTCCCATAGGAATCCATCCTGCCAACCTTGATTTCAGACTTCTGGCCTCCAGTACTATGAGACAACAAATTTCTATTGTTTTATGCCATCCAGTTTGTGGTGTTACAGCAATCCTAGGAAACTAATATATTATTTTTGCTTAATGAAAAAGTGGACTTGACATCAAGGGTCGAAGGCTCTACACATGCTCAATCACCAAGGCTGATATGGCTATTGCCCATGCAGTGTTCCCAGCCTGCCAACAATGAGATCAATGTGAGCACAGAACACAGCACCACTTGAGGGGAAGATCAAGCCATCCAGCAGCAGACTGATTGTAGTGAACCCTTTCCCTCATAGAGTGGGCAGTGGTTTATCTCCACTTCATGATATGAATAATGCCTTCCATACTTGCAATACTTTCACATGTGAACTCATAGAATGCCTTATTTAGGGTCATGATATTCCACAAAATATTGCTCCTGAGCAAATAACACAGTTTACATCAAAATAAATCTAATAAGAGCTTAAAACTGTAGAATTCATTGTTTCTCCATTATCTTGTTGCAGATAGCCTTGTGAGACGTAGGAATGGCCCATTAACTAATCAGTTATGGTGCCTCATGGGAGGCAAAACCTTGTGAGGTTAAGATGTTCTGTAAGATCTGGAATATGTCTGAGACATGCTGCTGTTTCTTCCATGGCCATGACTGGACTTCAAAAAGATAGTTGAGGAAGGGGGGTAGAAGAATTAAATTTGACCAAGATTCTGTGAGGAGGTATAGCATGTATTGAAAAGGATAAAATTTGATTTCAGCACATTTGTTTGTAGGAAATTTCACATTTGTCTTTAAAAGAAAAATAGTCTTCTTATTTTTTCATAGGTGGATAGCTAAGGTAATTAAAATAAACACTTTGAAAAAACTAGCATAGTAGAGCAGAACAGGAGTACTAGTCTATTCAGCAGATGTGAATCCCCATTAATGTGAATTTAGAGCTATTCCAATATTAATAGCTATGCAAAAATAACAGGCTGTTCTACTTTGGTTAAGTAATGAGTGCTTGGAAAATATTACATTAGAAATCCTATGTTCCAATGATATATTTTCAGTGTTCCTACCCCAACCCCTGGTACCACTATTCTTTTTATAGTTAAATTTTAATTGTTGATGGCTTTCTATTTCCTTCCCTTGATAGTCTTAGTTTTATAAGTTAGCCCACTGTTGTAATATTGGAATTTGGGACATTTTATTTTCTGATTTTATGTTCAATTTTTGTTGTGCACTCTGTCCTCATTATTACAAGTGTAGTTTACCTCTATTCTTTAGACAATGATAGCTCAGATAGAGAATGATGAAGCACACATATTACCAGCTGTAAATATCACTGTCAAAAAGTCATTGTGTTACATTGAACATCAAAGTGTTTCTAATCACATCTATAAATCTTAGGAATATGATTAGAATATACAAGCCAAAAATAATGATTTCTATAACATTCCTAGAAATGGAACATAATGAAACATTCAATATGTAAACTTACAGAACCTAAACGTTGTGGTATTATATAGTAGAATTTCAAGCCAATGAACAATGGCATTTTTTAAATGATGTTTTTAAAATAAATGTATTGCATGCTGCCTTACATAGGCATACCTCAGATATAATGCAGGTTCTGTTCCAGACCACTGTAATAAAGTGATTATTGCAAAAAGGCCAGTCACATGAATTTTTTGGTTTTTCAGTGCATTTAAAAGTTTTGTTTACACTATGCTGTAGTCTGTTAAGTGTACATACCTTAATTAAAAACACTTTATTGCTAAAAAATGTTAACCATTATCTGAGCCTTCACCTAGTTGTAATCTTTTTGCCACTGGAGGGTCCTGCCTCAGTGTCGATGGCTGCTGACTGATCCGGGTTGTAGTTGCTGAAGTTTGGGACGGCTGTGACAATTTCTTCAAATAAGATAATGAAGTTTGCTCCATCAATTGGCTCTGACTTTCATGAACAATTTCTCTGAATATGCAATGCTGTCTGACAGTATTTTATGCACAGTAGAACTTCTTTCAAAACTGGACTCAGTCCTCTCAAACCCTGCCACTGCCTTAGCAACTAAGCTTATGTACTATTCTAAAACATTTGCTGTCATTTCAACAATCTTCACAGCATCTTCATAAGGAGTAGATTCCATCTCAAGAAACCACTTTCTTTGCCCATCCATAAGAAGCAACTCCTCATCTGTTCAACTTTTATTGCAACAATTGCAACAAAGTTATATCTTCAGGCTCTATTTTAAATTCTAGTTTTCTTGCTAGTTCCACTACATTTGCAGTTACTTCCTCCACTGAAGTCTTGAACCCCTCAAAGTCCTCCATGAGGGTTGGAATCTTCTTCCAAAGTCCTGTAAGTGTTGATATTTTGACTTCTTCCCATGAATCACAAATGTTCTTAATGGCATCTAGAATGATGAATTATTTTCAAAAGGTGTTCAGTTTACTTTGCTCAGATCCATCAGAGGAATCACTATGGCAGCTACAGACTTACAAACTATATTTCTTAAATAATAAGTCATGAAAGTCAAAATTACTCCTTGATCCATGGGCTGTAGAATAGATATTGTGTTAGCAGGCATGAAAACAACATGAGTCTCATTGTACATCGCCATCAGAGCTCTTGGGTGACCAGGTGCATTGTTAATGAACAGCAATATTTTGAAAGGAATCTTTCTTTCTGAGCAGTGGGCTCAAAATATTCAGTAAACCATGTTGTAAACAGATGTCCTGTTATCCAGACTTCATTGTTCTGTATATAGTGCACAGGCAGAGTAGGTTTAGCATTATTTTTAAGGGCTCTAGGATTTTCAGAATGGTAACTTAGCATTTGATTCAATTTAAAGTTACCACACCAGTCAGAATGGGCATCACCAAAAAAATCTACAAACAATAAATGCTGGAGAGGATGTGGAGAAAAGGGAACCCTCCTACACTGTTGGTGGGAATGTAAATTGGTACAGCCACTATGGAGGACAGTATGGAGGGTCCTCAAAAAACTAAAAATAGAACTACCATATGACCCCGCAATCCCACTACTGGACACATACCCAGAGAAAACCATAGTTCAAAAAGACACACACGCACCACAATGTTCATTGCAGCACTATTTACAATAGCCGGGACATGGAAGCAACGTAAATGTCCATTAACAGAGGGATGGATAAGGAAGATTTGGTACATATATACAATGGAATATTACTCAGCCATAAAAAGGAACGAAATAGTGCCACTTGCAGAGACGTGGATAGACCTAGAGATAGACCATACAGAGTGAAGTAAGTCAGAAAGAGAAAAACAAATATCATATAATATTGCTTATATGTGGAATCTAGAAAAATGGTACAGATGAACTTATTTGCAAAGCAGAAATGGAGACACAGGTGTAGAGAACAAACTTATGGTTACTAAGGGGGGAAGGGGAGGTGGGATGAATTGGGAGATTGGGATTGGCATATATACAGTACTATGTATAAAATAGATAAGTAATGAGAGCCTACTGTATAGCACAAGGAATTCTACTCAGGGCTCTGCGGTGACCTAAATGGGAAGGAAATCTAAAAAAGAGGGGATATGTGTATACGTATAACTGATTCACTTTGCTGTACAGCTGAAACTAACACAACATTGTAAAGCAACTATACTCCAATAAAAATTAATAGAAAAAATAAAGCCTCCAAAAAAAAATAATGAATAAGATTACCAGCTGCATTAGCCCCTAACAAAAGAGTCAGTCTGTCCTTTGAGGTTTGAAGCCAAGCATTGGCTTCTCCACTTTAAATATGAAATTCCTAAATGGCATCTTCTTCCAATATAAAGCTGTTTAATCTACATTAAAAACCTATTATTTTAAGTGGCCACATTCATTAATTATCTTACTTTCTCCATCACTTGCTGCAGCTTCTACATCAGTACCTGCTTCTTTACCTTGAATTTTTATGTTACAGAGATTGCTTCCTTCCTTAAACCTCATGAACCAACCTCTGATAGTTTCAAACTTTTCTTTTGTAGTTTCCTCATCTATCTCAGCCTTCAGAGAATTGAAGAGAGTTAGGGCTTTGCTCTAAATTAGGCTTTGGCTAAAGGAAAGGTTGTGGCTGGTTTGTTCATCTATCCAGATCACCAAAACTTTCTCCGTATCAGCAATAAGGCTGTTTCACTTTCTTGTCATTCATTTGTTGACTGGAGTAGCAATTTTAATTTTCTTGAAGAAAGCTGCATTCACAACTTGGCTGTTTGGCATAAGAGGTATAGCTTTTGGCTTATCTCAGCTTTCAACATGCCTTCCTCATTTCTAGCTTAATCACTTCTAGCTTTTTATTTAAACGGAAAGACATGTGACTCTTCTTTTCACTTGAACACTTGGAGACCATTGTATAGTTATCAACTGGCCTAATTTCAATATTGCTGTGTCTCAGGGAATAGGGAGGCCTGAAGAGAGGGAGAGAGATGGGGAATGGCTGGTTGGTGGAGCAGTCAGAACACACACAACATTTATTGATTAGGTTTGTGGCTCCTCAAAACAATTCCAACATTAACATCAGAGGTCACTAATCACAGAGCATCATGACAAATATAATAACAATAAAAAAGTTTGAAATATTGGGAGAATTACCAAAATGAGACACAGAGATATGAAGTGAGCAATGCTGTTGGAAAAACGGTACTGATAGACCTGCTTCAGGCAGGGTCGCCACAAACCTTCAATTTGTGAAAAACACAGTATCTGTGAAGCACAATAAAGTGAAATACGATAAAAGGAGGTACCACTGTACAGTAATGTCTCAGCTGTATAGAGAACTCTTTTAATGAGAATCATGTAATTGAAGGAAAATCATTGATCATTCTAAATAGAGCTGCACATCCATGCAAAATCCCTCAGTGCCCACATCTATATGTCAAGGCCCAACTGAACATAAATAAAGTAATTTTTGAAAAACCAGGATAACATCTGTATTAAAAATTCTCCTTTATAATTTTTTTGCATTTTTCTCTCTAAAAATACTGGTGAACAATTCTTAGAAATTGAAGCACTTAGTAACCTGTACCTCCACCTATTAAAATTAGGGCAGTTCTTATAGTTGGTGATCTAAGCTTGTGTATTGACTGGTTCAAATTTCAATCATGAATGCATTACCTTATTTGAGTAAGTACATTTTAACTCTACTTTCCTCCAATTTTGTTAAAGTAAAATGACTAGGACATTCCTTGGCACATAGTAGAAACATTACTCAATGAATGATACGTGCTTTGTTCATTACTCCTCTCATCTCTCTGCACTTAATAAATTATCCTGAAGACTAATTCTCTGATGGTTCTGAGAAAGAAATTATTGTAGTGAAGCAGTGTATTTGGAGAAGGAGAAAACCATGATTTACCCATCTCTTGATCTACCATTATGCTTTCATGTATGGGAATGGGGAGTGGGATGCTTATGTGGGTCTCATTAGACAGTTGGGCAGGGAATGTCTTTCTTGCAACCAGCTGAATCTTAGGAGGAGCTGTTAAGTGAGGGTTGTTCCGTGTTCTAATGCCTGCTTAAGCTCCCAATGCTTGTTTAAACTCAATGGCCTAGGGGAAGGAGAGAAGTCTGGTTACAGATTGGTCAAGTCAAATGAGCGGACATTTGGTCCAGATTGGTCAATAGGGACAAACAGTGTTGTTAATCATTGTGAGACAAATAATGGGGATTTGGAAAGTCTGTGGCTTTGTCATAGATAAGCAAGGACATCATCTAGGAGTCTTTTCTAAGTCATATGGGGAAGAATGTTTCTTTGTAGTAAACCATTTCCCAGAATACAAGAGGGTGGAGGGATTTCTTAACCTTTGCTCTTTTCCAGGATCACATGCTTCAAGTAAAGTTCAGCAATGTCAGTCCTCTCCTTTATGTAAAATAGTAAAATGTTGGAAATAACACCAGCCTCTCTTTGAATTCACTCTACTTTGTAGACAAATTTTGGCTGCAAATCTCAGGTAAAACTATGGTCATCCACTCCCAGGGCCAGGTGAATTACACCAGTTCCAGTATCCAGGAACTGTTTGTGGTACTTAGAGAATTCCACCCTCAGGCAAAGTTACCAACAGTTCAGGTGATACCTGGTTTATTCCAACATTGTATTTAATAGGGAATAAAGGGAACGTGAAATCTTTTTACCTTCTATCTCTTTAGTGTCTTATAATTACTGCTTCAGTGAAATCAAATAATCAAATAAACAGAATACAGTTTTCAATTTTGTGAGGTGTTTCTAACATAAGGTTAATAATGTTTTTATCTCTTGTTCTTATTGTGAAGATTTAGAGATAATATTTAATGATAGTTCAGATAAGAGCAGAAAGCTTATGGAGGAAATACGTTTCATATGGAGGTGACCTAAATCTTTAAATAATCCCAAGCAAGTGATTTTCTAACACTTATTAGTTTCTCCTTTCAGCCAATGAATACTTTATTTAGCACCTAGTATATTCCAGACCCTGGATAATAGTAACACAAGAATGAATGGGATGCTTTCCTGCTGCCATGCCCTTATAGTCTAGTAGAGAGGTCTAACATATAAAATTTACTTATAACCCAAAGCCAGGAGTACAAGTAAAGATTAGTACAGGATATTACTAAAAAGTAGGAGAAGGTGTAACTAATTTCTCCCTGAGAGAACTCAGGGATCCCCTCACACAGGAGTGACATTTGAATGAAATGCTGAAAGAAGAATGGAAATTAGCCAGACAGAAGGTGAGGAAGGACTTTCCAGGAAGTAGAAATAGCAGTTGTAGAGGCAAAAGGCATTTAAAGCATGTCATATTTGAAGACCCACCAGTCATATAAGGTGGACAGATGGTAGGGGTAGTGGAGAAATGGTTGGCTATGGGGCTATAGAGCAGAGTATTTCTCAAAAGGTGATCTCAGGAAGGCTGAATCTGAATGTCCTGGCCTGATTGTTAAAAAATCAGACTTGTGGTCTTTAATTGAGACACCATTCAAAACTTGCCCATGGAGTAAGGATCTAAAATCTTCATTTTAAACAAGCATTCCAGGGGACTCTGATCCACTCTGAAGTTTGATCTTCACTGCTATAAATGTTGACAAATTTAGATGATGAGGTTCCTATCTACTAAATGATAGAGATTAAACTTTATAAGTATTTGCATAAAAATGAAGGTTTTAAAATTGGAGTTAGACTGATTACATTTTCCATACAGTAAGTTCACTGGCTTCAGTGTAAGTGATAATTAGGGAAGGGGGGTCGGAGTAAGGATCTAAAATCTTCATTTTAAACAAACATTCCAGGGGACTCTGATCCACTCTGAAGTTTGATCTTCACTGCTGTAAATGTTGACAAATTTAGATGATGAGGTTCCTATCTACTAAATGATAGAGATTAAACTTCATAAGTATTTGCATTAAAATGAAGGTTTTAAAATTGGAGTTAGACTGATTACATTTTCCATACAGTAAGTTCACTGGCTTCAGTGTAAGTGATAATTAGGGAAGGGGAGTAGGAGGATGACACAATGATAATAATAAAAAATGAGTTAAGACCTGGTTGCTACAGTCCCAGCAGGAGATGTTGTTGTTAAGGGTTTAAAGTAAGGTGCGAAAATATTTGAAAGATATTTAAAAGGCAAATTTTGTGAGCAATTAGAGGTAGAAGATAAAGTGGACGAAGGAGCCTGGAATGACTGTGAGCTTTCTTGTTTTGGTGACAGTATTTCATAAAAGTGTGTGTGTTATTGCAAACAAAGCAACTGACAAGGGATTAATCTCCAAAATATACAAACATCTCATGCAGCTCAATATCAAAAAAACAAACAACTCAGTCAAAAAGTGGGTGAAGATCTGAATAAACATTTCTCCAAAGAAGACATGCAGATGGCTAAAAAGCAAATGAAAAGATGCTCAACATCACTAGTTATTGGAGAAATGCAAATCAAGACTACAATGAGGTTATCACCTCACACTGGTCAGAATGGCCATCATCAAAAAGTCTACAAAAAATACATGCTGGAAAGGGTATGGAGATAAGGGAATCCTCCTACACTGTTGGTGGGAACGTAAACTGGTACAGCCATTATTGAGAACAGCATGGAGTTTCCTTAAAACACTAAAAATAGAGCTACCATATGATCCAGCAATCCCACTTCTGGACATATATCTGGAGAAAACCATAATTCAAAAAGATATATACACCCCAACATTCATTGTCCATCAACAGAGGAATGGATAAAGAAGATGTGGTACATATATACAATGGAATATTACTTAGCCATAAAAAAAACAAAATAATGCCATTTGCAGCAACATGGATGGACCTAGAGATTATCATACTGAGTGAAGTAAGTCAGGCAGAGAAAGACAAATATCATATGATATCACTTATATATGGAATCTAAAAAAGGTACAAATGAACTTTCTACAAAACAGAAATAGAGTTACAGGTGTAGAAAATAAACTTATGGTTACTGGAGGTAAGGGGGGAGGGATAAATTGTAAGATTGGGATTGACATATATACACTACTATATATAAAATAGATAACTAATAAGGACCTACTGTATAGCACAGGGAACGCTACTCAATACTCTGTAATGGCCTATATAAGAAAAGAATCTAAAAAAGAGTGGATATATGTATGTGTACAACTGATTCACTTTGCTGTATACCTGAAATTAACACAACATAGTAAATCAACTATACTCCAATAAATTCTTTTTTAAATGTGTGTCTGTCAAATGCTTTACACACATCACTATATTAATACTTCCAACAGCTCTGAAGGAGCCAAGATATTTGTCTTTATTTTATTTCTCTGTTACAGTTCATGAGACAGGGTCTTAGAAATGTGAGTCAAGTTGTCCTCAGTCCCAAAGTACATAACAACTAAGTACCAGTGACAGGATTCAAATGCAGGCAGTCTGGGTCTAGGCTCCACACTTTTGCTCTCACACCTACTATGTTTTCCCACAGAATTAACCAAAACATTGCTTAGGAAGGGAGGATTGCTATTGTTTCAGTCTTGCACATAGCACTGAAGACCTCATTCAGGAAGTCTATGATGTCCTGGATAGATTATTAAACTAGTACTGATGAGAGTTTGTTTCTTTGTACACTGTAGTTTTTACCTTGCTTCAGTATTAATTGCTCAGTTCTCTCTTTTATGAGGTTAAGATCTGAGAATTAAAGAGTTGGTCTTCCTTTAAATAGCATAGTACCAAACAAACTGCTCTGTTTAGAATCACAGTATTGGCCACAACTTCTGTCCGTATGGGAAAGGCATCATTTCTTTTCATAGTAAATGATCTTTCACTTAACAAAGTATCTTCATAGGCTGTTTTGGGTACAGGGAGTGAGAAGTTCCTTATCTCCCTGTACCCCACGGTAGAAGGAAACTGTGAAATTTATGTCCTGCATAAGAAATGGTGACAGATGGGGAGCTGGAAAGAAAGGAAGAAGACAGAAAAAGAGGGGGCATAAAGGGGCAAGTGAATCTATCAGGAAACAATTTCTGGTGGTAAAGGTGGCCAAAGGAAGAAAAGTGTTGAAGATTCAGTTTTATCCTTGCTGCATGATTCTGTGATGTAATCCTTACCCTGTTAGACCAAGTGTTTCTTACTGATGGTGCTGTGAAAAAATAAAGGAAAGGGGGTAATGTCCCATGTAGGAGCCACTATACATCAGAGAGTGTATTATTCTATAAGAGGTGATCACGTTCTCATAAACCTGTAAAATTTAAAAAAATTATCATCAAGCAGGCGTTGGAAATTTACATAAAATTGCCTAGAAATGTCAATCTCACACCCAGTAGGAAATCCAAAGCCTACTTAATGATTTTTTTTTTTTTTTTTTTTGCAGCGATGCATGTGGGACAGAAACCATGCCCCTTGCATTGGAAGCATGGACTCTTAATCACTGGACTGCCAGGGAAGTCCCAAGGGTTTTATTTTTTAAGTTGAGCACCAAAAGAAAGGGATGGGGGGAAGGAAATAGGGAAGAGAGAAAAAAAAGGGAGGGAAGTGAAAAATTTAGGGGCAGGGAATTAGGACCTAAAAGGTAAAGGGGAGCAGCAGGGTGTGGGAGAGGTTTGAGGTGGTGATACAGGGAGAAACGTTGCTGGTTGTCATGAATTAAACCTCTTCAAAGTTTTATTAAGAATAAAAAGTAGCATGCTCATTTAATTTTGCAAGCAGCAAAATCCTCCTAATGTTTCCTCTGTTTCACAGTGGCTGGGTATTAGGAACCAGATTCTCTTGACTCCAGGGCTTGGAATACAATTACTGTTCTACTAAGAGGGGCGTTTGAGCAGGATTTGGAAGTTGGAGGGGAGGCAGAGCCATATTCCTTTTTTCTTTGGTGGTGGTAGGTGAGTGCCTGGGCTTTAGCAGATGTAAAATTTTGTAGAGGTTTTGCTGTGATTATTAAGAACAGCATCTGCAGTTTTCTGTTCTGTTTGGAAAAACCTGGTTACCACCTGGTTCTCCACGCTACACCTGTAGTGGTGAACCTGAAAGCTAGTGGAAGTTTCTCCTGATGTTTGCATCTTCAGCCCTACCAGTGGTTTTGCAAACAACTGATTCCCTGTATTAAGCCCTCTTTTGCTAAAAATTCTTAGAGTGATTTCTGTGTCCTGACTGAAACTTGGGTTTGGAACTGATGATGTTGAACTTTACCTGAGCCCTGTATGCCTAGAAAATATTAATAGTTCTGAAATACCCCACCCTTTTGTTCTCAGAGGCTCCTGCCTGCGAATATTCCAAGATAAGACCTTGCTCCATCTTTCCTCATAACTCCTGTACTGCTGCAATGACTTCCTGTGTACCTGCTTCTGTAATACCGAGGCCCCTTCCTTCTCTTTGAGAGAGTCTTCTTTAATAAATGTTTTCCCTGTTAACAATAGCCTGAACACAGTCATCTTGATTGTCTGGTGCATTTTGTCTTTCACAGGATCACACTTTGTTAGTATGACTCTACACAGAAACTACTTACGTCAGGATTTCATAAGGGCTATATCAGCAATTTTTTCAAGATCAATGGATGGGACTTTTTCATTGTTTTCTATCGTCCTCCTGAGACACATAGCTTAAAGAAATTTTCTAACACCCCGGTGTCGTTGTGAGTTCAAATGACATGATAATTAAGAACTTATTGCAACTTACTCTAATATAGGATATTTCCTCTGATCTTCAATTTTTTAAAACTGCCCATTATGTTAAAACTGCTTTTTGGTTCTCAGGAAGCAGACTGTAAAAACATAAGCTTTCCCAAGACCAAGTGGGTAGGTCACATTATTCTTTAAAACTTCTACTGCTTGCATTTATGTTCTAGAGCAGGTCACTTATCTTTAAAGTTTAGATCCTCTGTAAAAGAAAATAATTTATTGAAATGTTATGATAATATACAACAAAGGTAGCATTCTTGTTTAGAAAGGTATAATAATATACTTATGTATTAATATAAATTTCTGCTATGAGCATGTTTATCTAATAAAAATCCAGATTTTAACATAGAAAAGTTTACCTTTCTAATCATAGCCTAAAACCCAAACCTTTTTATTAGTTGCATTCATCATCTTGTCTTTCTTTTATAAAGAATTGTCAAAATAAACAAAAAATGTCCATAGGAATTTGAGAATGTAGTATAATATTCATGGCATTTTCCACTTGAAATAAAGTTAAATCCTTTCTTCTTTTCTCAAGAAATTTGTTCTGTTATGCCCCTTTGTTTTCACTATAGAAGTCCCTTTCCATATCCAGTTCATAATAGCTAATTTTCCCCATCAATGATTCCATCTTCCTTTCACACGTGCATAAATTATGGCTGATGTTCTAAGCAGTGGTGACAAGAAGTGTGAGGCAAAGAAAAGTGAGAAATGAAAAACTGTACAGATTTTGTGTTACTAAACACATCCAGGCTTGCTAGATTGAAAAGAAAATAAAGGTACCATCAGAGTAGACTGTGGTAACAAATAACTCAAATTCTCAGTGATTTGAATATCATGTTTTTTTTTCCTTGTTCATGTAGGTCAATAGGGAGCTCTCTTTATCTTAATGTCCCAGGGACCCAGAGGACAGAGCAGCAGCATCTCAAATGAAATAAGTTACCATACCAGAGTGAAAGGAGGACTGAAAGTCCCACTTAAGCAATTAAATGCTCTGTGGCTGAACTGGTAAATGTCACTTTCACTCAAATCCATTGGTCAAGAATAATCACCTGGCCCCACTCAATCACAAATTGTTCCTGGAGAGTAGATAGAAGAAAGCCAGAAATATTTGGTACATAGCACCATTAATGACTGCCACAGAAGCTGAGGCAGATAATTAATTCTGTAAGATTTTTATAAATGGTATTATTTGGATTGCACTAACTGGGTCATACTCATATGTTGTATTGGGTTTTACCTACATGAAGCAATTTAGAGAAATTGGCTTCTTTTATGCGGGAAATGATTAATGTCTACAGGTATAGCTATTGTATCCAATGTTCTTTTCATTGTAAGATTACTCATGTATTTACTGAATATCCAGCATATATAAGGCACACAGGAATACGAAGATGAATCATCATGTATGGTGTACTCAGGGGATTCACACAATACAAAAAGAGATAAGATAGATGCATATTATTATAGAAATTATGATATACTAAATGTGAGAATCTGAATCAGGAGAAGATTACTTTGAGCTGGACAGGGAAATGAGAGTAGAAGAGATCATATTTTTGTTGGGTCTTGAAGATTGAGTATCAGTTGAATACCTGTAGAAATATGGGAGCATTGTAGAGAAAAGAATGATATGAACAAAGCAATGGTGGTAGAACATTGTGGTTTGTGTGAGACACAGAGGATATCAGCAAAAAATATGTGAAGTGAAGAAGAGAGAATATTGCAAGTGTAGTAAAAAACATGGCAATAAAGCAGATGAACTTAACTGCAAATATCAGCAAAGAATTTCATCTGATTTTGCATCAAATGTCATAAAGTTTAGAAAATGATCTAGGGGATCTCAGGTAAGACAAAAGATGAAATAATACCTCTATTTTATGATATGACATTGAGGAAATTAGGAAATTTAGCTGTGAATGAATTTTGAAACAGCATTCTCAGGGAAAAAGTTCAAAATGATTTAAAGTTAACTCTAGCACATTTAACATGTAGAGCTGACACAATTGATTACTAGGTAGGACCAAGACTACAGAGAAAGCAGTAATAAAAATTCATTCATCTGTTCACACATTTATTATTTTAGCAAGCACTCAGTCCAAGAAACCACAAGTAACTCAAGGCTGCCAATAATCACGTAAGCCTGGAAGTAGATCCAACCTCAGTTGAGCCTCACATGAGACTGCACCCTGGCGGACAACTTGAGGTGTTGTGAGACCCAGAAACAGAGGACCCAGCTAAGCATTGCCCAGACTACTGAACCACAGAAACCATGAAATAATAAATGTGCATTGTTTTAAGCCACTAAGTGTGTGGTAATTGTTATACAGAAATAGACAAGAAATACAGTGACTGAGCCTAGACTTTAGGCCCCGCACACGATCTATAAGGGAAGTTGGAAAAATGAGCATTTGAGCTTGCTAATTTCTCAAACACAGGAGATAGTCTCAGAGGTTGGGAACCTGTCTGTATTTTTTGTTTCCTAAGGTTGATGCAACAAATTACTACAAACATGGGGATGTAAAACAAAAGCAATTTATTCTCCAACAGTTTGGGGGGTCAGAAGTCCAAAATCAAGGTGTTTCCTGGACCAAACTCCTTCCAAAGGGACAAATCTGCTTTGCTGTTTTCAGCTTCTGGTGGCTTCTGGCATTCATTGGCTTGTGGCAGTGTAACTTAAATCTCTGTCTCTGTTTTCAAATCACCTTCTTTTCTGTGTCTCTGTGTGTCTTTTTCTGTGTTTTATAAGCCCACTCTCATTAAATTTAAGGCCCACCTTAATCCAGTATGACATCAATTCAATCCTTACCTTAATTACCTTCACACTAAATTTCCATAAACACAAATGTGCTTCCTGACCAGGAAGTTCTCCAAAAGTATTGCCATGTGATTAATTTACTATATCTTGATTTACCTGGTAAAGGTGACCTAGACAGGCCATTTTTTTTTCAGTATGGCTTGAACTACTTATTTATAATTCAATACTTCAATCAAACACACATTTTGGGGAGATTTAGGGGAGATTTCATCTTTGCAGGAGAAAATATCTTAGAGCTTAATACCAAACCAATGATTTCTCTATTTTAATTTAAGCTCCCATCCTCGCTCTGTTCAACACTTATATGTGAAGCAAGAGTTCATATGCAAGTCCACTGAAATATAGAAGGGAATACAACTATAGATTTGTAGCAGTGACATGAAGACCCTAAAATAATGCTCTGATTAGAAGAAGGAAAAGGAAGATTTTTCTTTGAATAGGAAGTTGTTTGAGCTCTGAGGGTATTTCCGATTGTCCTTCATTCAACTTCAAAGGCAAAAAGTTTTGCCAGAGCATTTTGAAGTCAAATGATTCTTTGCTTGTGAATTATGGCCAGTGAGGTCATGTTTATTGTTTTAAAGGTTCTGTCTGTATTCTGATAGTGAGCTCCAATAAAGAACCCTCCATATATTTTCTTCTGAATTTCAAAATGCTCAGCAGGATTGAGTTCTGGAGGCAGGAGGAGAGTTTATAAAGGAAAAACATTATTTTTGACATGATTTACTATAAGACACAATAGCCACTTTTTGTGATTCAAAATAAAACCAGTTTCTGAAATTCTATGTAAAATTTTATAAGGATCTGGTTATGAAGCCAACCTTTAGGTTGATTCTACTAGACGTTGAAGATGGATATGAGCTATGCTTAAACTGCGAGCTATACACTCTGCCACCACTTTTTATCAACTATGTTTTCCACATCCCTTCCTTATCTGAAGTCAGGTATTATCTTCTGCTTATGTAACAAACTCTTAAAGTAATATAGATTTGGGGTTATTAAATGTCAATCCTCCTACTTCATATATTGACTGATTCTCTGCTTTTCAAGCATTAAATTAAGAAATACTTTGTACTGCCAGTCATCATCATGCTACAGCTTAATGGTATTAAGTAGAATCATGAAATAGCATGTAGTCTTGACAAATGCAATTTTTATGTACTGTACAATGTTGAAAGTTGTTAGTATATTCTCCTACCTATAGAGTAAGCTCTTAAGCAATGCACGAATAAACAAGGAATTTAAGTTTGAATTATATAACTCAAAATTTTTATTGGCAATCTTCTAAACATTGTTAAATTATATGAACTTCAAATTTGACTGTATTTGTCACTTATTAATCACCAAGGTTGATTCAGTATCAAATTCTAGTTCAAGGTATAGAAACCAAATCCAACATGTTGTCTCTATTATTCAGTTTAAATATAGATATAATTATGACCCCCAAATCTATATTTGGACTGGTATCAATTTTTCTTTAATTGCCAACTTTCTTCTGATGGGAAGAAAAGATAACCAATAGGATTCTTTAAAGATAGATATATGTCTAGGGCTTCCCTGGTGGCACAGTGGTTGAGAGTCCGCCTGCCAATGCAGGGGACACGGATTCGTGCCCCAGTCCGGGAGGATCCCACATGCCGCGGAGCGGCTGGGCCCATGAGCCATAGCCGCTGAGCCTGCGTGTCCGGAGCCTGTGCTCCGCAACGGGAGAGGCCACAACAGTGAGAGGCCTGCATACTGCAAAAAAAAAAAAAAAGATATATGTCTAATCAGTCAACCCAGTCAAAACTTAACACCATTCAAAGGAGCTTCCTAGAAGTAAGAATGTCTTATTTATTCATTCATTTAAAAACCTTCATTAATCTGCCACTATGGATCAGCCCCTGTGATAGGTGTTTTTACCCTGTATCAGGTGTTTTGTTGCCCTTTGTCCTCATAATTCTTCAGAGTAGCTGGAATTTTCTTCTTTTTGCAGATAAAAAAGTGAGAATCAAAAAGGTTAAATGAATTTAGCAAATAAATTACAACTTTAACCAAACATACTCTATAGATTTATGTATAGTTAAGATTTACATAAAATAAATAAACATTATACACTAATTAGGAACTCTTTTTTAACAGCAAATAAACTAAAAGTGAATTAAGCAATTTGAGGTTACTTTTATCATATGTCAGATATCTATAGATTTCTGCTGACATTGGTTCAATAGCTCAAATATATAGAAAACAATATTTCTGAAATTCCCTACCCTACACCCCTGCCCCAGCTACAAGAATTATCATATACACATTCCAGGAAAAAGAAAAGAGGAAGAAAGTGGTGGCGATGATACTGATTCAGTCCTTTTAACCTAGAAAACAAGAGCTTTCCCAGGAGCCATTCTAGCAGATTTCCAATTATACATCAAGATCTGTATCACATGACCACTCTCTTCTTACAAAAGAATACGAGAAAGTGAATATTCTTTCAGCCTCAGTGATAGAAACAGCAAAGGGAAAAGGGTAGGAAATGGGTGTTGGATTTCCCATACAGTGCAACCAGAAATCATCACAATACTTGTCTAAAAATATTGCCTATACTTCATGGTAGGAAAGAAAAAATCCACAAACAAAAACAAAACAACAAACAGTAAGTCAGTTCAGAAAAGAGCGTGCCCAAGTGTGTGTACACGTGTTCATTTACATGTGAGCCTGTATGTGTGTGGGAAGGGTGAGTGAAATATAAAGATCAACATCTGGAACCTACATAAAAGATACAGACATAGGAAACAGGACCAGGAAAAAACAATAAAGGTTAGTTTTTAACTATGACAGCTAATTTGTAATCCAGGAAAAGTTGCAGAAAACACACTCCACATAATATCATTTCCTCAGTGGCTTCTCATTGCCTATTAATTTTGGTAGATCCTCCTAACTTGATCTTTAAGGTTCTTCAGTAAATGGTTTCAGACCAATTTTTAGTTTACCTTCTACTCTTAATAATTCTATATTACAGCCACTCAGGTCAAACCTATTCCTTGGATATGCTCCATATTTTTCCAACTTACTCATGCTATCTTCCATCTTAATGACCTTTCTTATTTATATTTTCTTGTTTTTAATCAAGATGTCTGCTATTCAAGTCTCAGGCACCCTTTAAGCATGTCTTAGATGACAGCTTCTCCATGAAGACTTTTAATTTCTCCAGGTGAATGTGAACATTCATACAACTGAATTTTCATAACACTTTAACACTTTTTTCCTTATAGGATGCTTGATGCTTGCCATGCAATTGTTTCATTTAATTATGTACTTGTTTCCCTTTCATAAGAATATATGTATTTTAACCTTTTGCTACCTTCAGCAGTGAGTCTAGTACCTTGGATAGAAAAAAAAAATGACTGAGTGAAAAAAATGTGTTTATTTAATGAACAACACAGAATTTTCTACAGATGACTTTTATTGATGTTTATTTACATCTCATCATACCAGATAAGATTATCAGGAATCCTTAGTCAAGACAAATATTATTCACAGTAGCTGGATGATCTATATAAACACATGAAAATGGAATAATAGATTATGAGGATGAGAATTGGTGCAATAAGTCTGTTAGAAATGTAAACGCCCATTTATAAGCATCAATTTGTAGGAAAAGCATTTAGAGCATCTCATCTCCCTTCCCTTCCAAGTACTCTGTGCTATATATAAATTTAAAATGACTTTGAAGTCTGAATTTGATGGCATGAGATCAACTGTTAGATATAAAGGAAAGAGTGATATTATTTTAATAATGTTTTTCTTATAAGACAAAGGATTTTTGTTAGGTTCTGGAAGGGATTTGTTTCAGAAGATTAAAATTTTTCCACTTAATTAATCACTAAAGGTTAATTTTATATAAGAGTTATGTCTCATGAGCATGGAATCCATGGTCTCCCAGTTACATGTTGGTCTTGTAGAAAATGCAGCTACTATCCTTTAGGCCAAAGTTAAGGCAGTATCAATTACTTATTAACCATATTACTCTTGAAATATATCATTGACATCTGCACTGTGCTCACTAGAAGAGTCATTTACTCCAATACTCTTGATTTTGAACCACTGCACGTGATTCTTCCTCAACAACAGCAGCTCATATTGGATCTCATCCTACTAAAGTAGCTCATTTTTGATCTGTACTGATGGCTTGGCATTAAGCATATCAATTGTATTTCAGAGTTTATTACATGCATCTGAAGCTCATACAATATTGAGTATAATATGATTACATGATTATTCTGCTAGGCTTCAAATACAATAAATAGGATGAGGTTACGGCAGAGTGGAGCATATTGAATAACATAGCTCAGCAGGTGTCATGACATCCATATTTCTTCCCAGTGCGGGGAGTACTAATGTCATAAACAGAAAATTAAAAATCAACTCTTTTGTAGGAAAAGTAAAGTTGCCTGCTGTTGTCGCAGTTTGAGTAGAAGACAGAGGCAACTGGAGGAGAAATACGCATATAGAAAACAGTGCTGAAAGGCATAGCAGGGTGCATACAAAGCACTTTAAAAGAAAGCATATATCAAGGCTAGTATTTGAAATATTTACCAAGGAATTTTCCTCAGATTTTCTCTTACCCTTTGCACTCCCCCCTTTGGAGGGACAATGTAGTATAAAAACATTAAAAAAGGTAAATCACTTAGGATTACAAAAGTCTAGTCTTTAGGTTTTTTTAAGTCTAGACTTTAAAGAGCTCAGATATAACATGCCACAAATGATAACTTTGAAAGAAAAGATGAAGAAATAGACTACCCACCTCATCTCTCTCTCCAGACTAGAAGTAAATGAGAGAAAGACCACAGAGAAAAGTAAATAACTTAGTCTATGATGTTTACCCAAGAAGTGGATTTATGCCTTGCCATTGCCCCACCACATACAGAGGTCCTGGGGAAGGATAGGGGAGAATATTCTGGATATACTTGGAGATCTATGAGCAGAGAGGAATTGTAACCTTGTCCCCAGAGTAGAGCCTAGAGTAACCACACAACCAGTACATTGCTAGAGCAAAAGCCAAAGCAAGAACTAAGCCAACACACTTCAAAGTAGAAGTACAAAAGGTACCCATAGTCTGATGGGTTTAGAATTAGCAGAATGTATCTTTTGTACATGGAGAGCAGTGTGGCCATGCTGGAGGGATTGGTGCCCTGAGTTTAGAACAAAGAGGGTGAGCAGCTCCCTGGGTGAATCCCTGTCTATAAGTGAGATGGGAACAAGCAATGATGGTTAGAGTAGATAAATGAAAATGGAGATTTTATTGTGCTATCTCACTGTTAACATGGCAAGATCAGAGTGCTACATAGTTCCCTCTTCCTATAGAATTTGGATATAACCCCTGGGAAAGGATGGTGAGACTCCAAGTTAACAGAATATAAATTTCCAATTTCTAGAGGAATGTGGCTTTAAAATAAAGTCCATTAATACAAAACATAACACTCCACTTCTTACACACTCCAGTTTATGGCTTGCCCAATATATACAACATATCACTGATAAAGACTTGGTGCTTAACCTGAATTTTAAAGAAAGATAACATGATTTTATCCATCTTGTAACATTAGAACCAAACACAAGATATCACCATTCTACAGCAAGTGAGTTTAAACAAGAGTACTCCATGACTCAGAATACGACCATATAGGTAGAAGAAGAGTCGGGAGTAGAAGAGGATCAGAACAGAAACTTAGTCTTAAAGATATAGAATTTAATTTTTGTCATTTTTTTAAATGAGAGAAGTTTAATTTTTTTTTTTTTTTTTCTGTGGTACGCGGGCCTGTCACCGTTGTGGCCTCTCCCATTGCGGAGCACAGGTTCCGGATGCACAGGCTCAGTGGCCATGGCCCACGGGCCCAGCCACTCCGCGGCATGTGGGATCTTGCCGGACCGGGGCACGAACCCGTGTCCCCTGCATCGGCAGGTGGACTCTCAACCACTGTGCCACCAGGGAAGCATAGAAGTTTAAATTTTTTATTGTAACCTGGATATATGTTATTAAGAGTAAATAGTATATAATTACATATAGTAAGATAAATTGACTTCTGTTTCTACATCATGGGTTTGGTCATTCTTAACAAATCCTTTTGTCTTAATATGTTCTGAGATTGGGAACATTTTCAGGCATTGTTACAGATAGATATTTGACCAAAGTATCTCCCATCTGCCTTTTATAATTAGGAGTGCCCTGTGTGAAAAAAATAAGTTAGTTATATACCTTATGAAATGTACTTTATCAAGACTTATTTCTTTCTAGATTTGCTGAATACTAAACATTCATTTTGGAGTCCTTGGGTTTAACTTTTTGACCTAGATATTACAATAGTGTAGTGTTCTAATTAAATATAGATGGATACAATTTTCCCTAAATCTTTATCAAGTACGTATTTGAAAATAAGCAGATTTCATAGGTCTTGAAGAATGGCATTAATATGCCATCTCCCATCAACTCTACTCCAACACCAATATGTTGAAAAAGTATTTTGATACATAACCTAGATCCTTCATGTAGAAGCCTGATATTTTCTTAAAAATATTCAGTGTGTTAGTAGAGAAGTGGGAGAAAAAAAGAACTTAATATTCTTCTCCACTTAGAACACGAAATGCCTATCAGTGGAGGGGAAATAACATTTCAAAATGTAAAAGAAATGACAAGAATAGACTGAACTATCTACATGTTTAAATGCCCCCCCACCCCCCCGCCAAAAGATCTCAGTATAAAAATGCGATATTCTCCACAGTACATGGCACACCTATTTTAACCAGGAATGTATTGACATAGGACAGGGGGATGATTGGAGGGGTTAGCTGGAGCATGCATAACCAGTTGAGAGATTTTCTTTTTCATTCTGAATCCTAAAATACAATTTTGAGATAAAGGTGAACAATTTCAAATTAGTCTCATAGTCAATGTTTAACTAAGCTCTCCGGATAAACCTTTAAAAATACTCTTAAACCTACTAAACAAAGGAGAATAGCAACTTAATATTTGTTGTTGTTCTAAGTGTAAGTACACAATTTCAAAATTTTCCATAGGCTGAAAACCTGTGGAAAATGCATTTTGCTGTGAAAATTTGGTATCAGAGTTTTTTTCTCAGCGTACGTATTCTAGGGCAAGCAAGTGGCCCTCTGTATGGATTCAATGTTTGTATCCTTTCCCCACCCCCAGATTAACATATTGAAGCTCTAACCATCAATATGATGGTATTTGGAGATGAGTTCTTTGGAAAGTAACTAGGGTTAGAATGAAGTCATGTGGATGGTGCTCTCATGATGGCATTAATGACCTCATACGAAGAGCCACCAGAGAGCTCACTCTTTCTCTCTTAGCACAAAGAAGAGGTCATATGAACACACAATGAGATGTCTGCAAGCCAGGAAGACAGCTCTCACCAGAACCTGACCAAGCTGGCACTCAAAGCTTGGACTTCCAGCCTCCAAAACTGTGAGAAAATACATTTCTATTGTTTAAGCCACACAGTTTATGGTATTTTGTTATGGCGTCTTCTACTACAGCCTCTTAAGTAATGAGTAGTATTAGAGTTCCAGGGGGTCAAGAGAGGGAGGGAGGCGTTTTCAGCCATAACTTCCTGTGTTGCCCGTGCTTACAAAGCTTCTTAGTCTTGGGACTCCTACACAATTACCTCTTATATTTCCTCCTAAAGGCCTCCTTTCCTTTTCTCTGTATTTCATGACTTTTGACTTCTGATCTCCTTTGACAACAGCAAGCAATAGGGCTTTTGGGTTTTTTTTTCTGCTTTTAGTATTGCTACCTGTGTCTCTGAGACCTACTTTAGATCAGGCATCCATCTGCTCACTGTTATTTCAATGAAGAAGCAGGTAGGGCATTTGAGTGTTTAGGGTGAGGTTGCAAGTAAGATGAAGGGATAGAGAAGAGAAGTAGAAATTATCAATTTACTATGTGAGAAAACAGAAGTAAGTTGAGGAACGATGCACTACTCTTTAAGGGTGATTTAATAGGAAATAAACAAAAGAACTGCAGTTGTTACACAGCCCAGGTTACTGCTAAAAGCTACAACCTGCATACCAGGAATTGGTTGGTTTGCCCACCTTTTACAGGTGTGAACTTGTTATAATCTTAGGTAGGTCACATCAACTCTCTAGGCCTCAGTTTTCTCATTGGTAAAATTAAAAGTTTGGATCAGATGAATTCTGGGCTTGCTTTCAGGTCTTTTTGGAATAGGATGCTTTTATTTTTGCTTTGAATTCTGTCAAACAAAGTTTCTATTAAAAAATAATATAGGTCACCTTTATTCATTTTTTTTTTGGAACCAGTTGATCTGTCCTTCTTTACATCAGAAACCCTACAAGAGGGAATCTTAGACTCTGGGTTCAAAAGGAGTTTAGATCATGTACTCCATTTCACTCAATGCAGCCAATACAAACAATGCAGTCTTGATGTCCAGTAGACACTTGGCAGGCTCCTGGTTAGCTCTCCTAGAAAATGTTCACAAATAATTTCGGAAAAGTAAATTGATTTTGTTGAAAATATCAAGATCTTTGATATTTCTTCTAAACAGTAATTTGTATTCAGTGTCTACCTATTGGTACTAGTCTGTTAGTGAACACTAAATATGCTTGATTTCCACCTGGTTGAATGTCCTTCATTTCTTGCATCATTCTTCATATGACATGGGTTCTAGAGCCCTCAGGTCATGTCAAAATTACTATAAAAATGCTCTGTTCTTGAAACATTTCTAATTAATTGGATGGTCTATAGTTGAGTGCTTGTGCCAAAATTCAAGACACTCTACAGCCAGTGGAGAGCCTGGGAGTTTCATTCGCATTGTAAACCGAGGACAAATCATCATGGGTTACAGTACAGAAGACCATCGTCTGCTAAAGAAACCATGACAATGTTTGGGGGATTGTAAAACATACAACTCTGGAGTTTGTGAAACAAAGGGGAAAATGGCTTCGTTATAGCTGAATATATGATACACTAAAACTCTGAGTGAAATAACATCCTTTGCAGTTAAAATGAGGGATAATTAGGGGAAAAAAAGGTTTTCTTTGTACTTTAAAAAGCTGTCACAGATGCAATATTGATGAGACACTTGCCTTGAATCTGCAAGGCATAAATAAATACAAACATGAGTCCATTTACACATCGTTTCTTGACCTAAAGGGGAGAAGGCTTGTAATTTCTAAAACATCAAACAATTCTTAACAAATATTTCCAGCCAAAGGCAAATTCCAACATGGTAGGATTTTCATAGGATCTTCACATCTGTAAGATCACCTCTGACAAGAAAAGAAGTCTCTTTGAGGTCAAGCCCATTTTATAGTGATATTTGTTTCTTTTTGTGAATAATGCCTCATTTCACACAGAACTGTTTTTAAAGTTCTGCGTTACAGTGACAGAAGCTTTTCCTTTAGACATTTCTTGAACTTTGCCATTTTTAAAAATGTGTAATTTTTTCTGTGATTTCCCATTGCCTATGGAATACCCCACCTCTTATCCTGAACTTAAGGTGCGATACACTTCCAGTCCACCCTATTCCTTCCCCTTCCACCTCCCAAGATGATTAAGGTCCTCATCCCATTATAGCATCAGTTCAAAGTCCAAAACTCCACCACTGAAAGCTTCTAAATAAGGTACCAATGAGTAATCAGTTAAATAAAATTTGGGGCAAAATTCTTCTCCGTCCCTGGACTTTTGAAACAAATGAAACAAGTTATCTGCCCCCAAACATCCCAACGTATAATCGTGGTGCAGGCATAGGATATAAACATTACTGTTAAAAAAAAAAAAAAAAAGGTGGAAAATAGAAGGTAAGACAGATTCACGGGTCTAATGCAATTTTGAAATCCATCTGGGCATAATCCAGCCAGAGTTCTTTGATTAGGTTTCAAGGCCTGGGAACTCTCAGTTCTGTCTTCTGAGTACTTGCTTATACCCACTGGGCCCTTGGTTCTGCCTTCTGAATCATCATTCCTTTTTCATGAAAAGTAGCAAGTGTTTGCGGCTATTTTTATCAGCCTGCCAGTAGAATTTTGGGAGTTCGGGAGCTTCTTTTAATTTCACACTCTCTGTTTCTTATAGTCCAAGCTGGAAGTATCTCTGCTGACATAATTTCCACAAGAATCTTGTGGGTCTGTTGTGAATTTCACAGGGACTTATTCCATCACACAAAAACTACATGCACAGATTTTTAAGATAATGCCTCCTGTAGCCCAACCTCCTGTCGAGGTGACTTAGAGAAAATATTCTCAAGCTTCCTAGGGGCCCTCTGGTTTGATTGAGAGGATCTGTAAGCACATCCTTAATCTCTTATGAATGAATCCTCTGATTTTTTTGATCTTTCTGAGGTTTCATCAAAGGACTAGAGAGTCACGCTCTCAGCCTTTTCTCCAGAGTATGCTTTCCAGACTGTGACTCTCTTAGTTAAATAGTTCTTCCCGCAATCTGTATCTTTCCTGTCCCATTTTACCATAAGCAACAAGGAGAGACCAGGTGGAACTTTTTTTTTTTTTTTGCGGTACGCGGGCTTCTCACCACTGTGGCCTCTCCCCTTGTGGAGCACAGGCTCCGGACGCACAGGCTCAGTGGTCATGGCTCACAGGCCCAGGAGCTCCGCGACATGTGGGATCATTCCGGACCGGGGCACGAACCCGTGTCCCCTGCATTGGCAGGCGGACTCTCAACCACTGCGCCACCAGGGAAGCCCAGGTGGAACTTTTATATCTTTGCTTGGAAATCTCTTTAGCCATACACCCAGATTCATCACTTACGAGTCCTGCTTTCCACATAACTGCAGGACACAATTTCTGCCACTACGTAATGAAGATCCATCCTTCTTGCCCTAATTTCCAATAATGACATCCTCACTTCTTCTAGAACCTTCGTCAACATCATTTTCAACATGCATTTTTCTCTGAACGGTCTGCTCAAGGTCACTTTGGCTTGCTCAAGCATGCTCCTCACCGTTTTCCTTAAACTTCTCCCAGCTTCTGCTCACTGTTCAGTTTCAAAACTATTCCATTTGTAAGTATTTGTTACAGTAGCACCACACTTCCAGGTCCAAAATCTCTATTAGTTTTCTATGATGATGTAATAAATTACAATTTAGCATCTTAAAACAATGCCCATTTTTAACCTCACACAGTATGTAGGTCAGAAATCTGGACATGGCATGGCTGGGTTCTCTATTCAGGGTAGAACAAGGCTGAAAAACAGATTTCTGCTGGGGCAGCACTTCTCATCTGTGGTTTGAGACCCTCCAAACTCACTGATTGTTGGAAGAATTCAATTCCTAAGGATTGTAGGCCTGAGGTCCCCCTTTCCTTGCTGGCTGTCAGTAGGGCCACTGTCAGCCCCCTGAGGTCACTTGTCTCCATGGGCAGTTCAACAACATGGATATTTGCTTTCCTCCAGGTCAGCCAGAATGCGTATCTCTGAAAATTTATTCTGCGACCAGCCAGAGAAAATTCTCTACTTCTAAAGGGCATACATGATTATGTCAGGCCCATCTGGACGATCTCCCTTTTTTAAAGTCAACTGAGCCATATGATATAACATAACCACAGGAATAAAATCTATTATTTTCATTAGAGGTACATAATTTACAATTCCTGGAATTATACAGGGCATGTACATCAGAAATCTTGGAATTCTTCCTACTCTTATAATAATATATTGAACAATGTCATCTAGCCCACAGTCTGTCTCTAAAGGCCTACATAAATCAGGCTCAATTATTTTTTTCCCATCCAGATACAATATCAAAGAGACAATAACAAAATTCCCCAAATTACTGTATTATAAGCTTTACTATTTTAAGTAATGCTTAAGGAATCCCAGTGAAATATATATTGAGATTACAGGCTTCAATTTACTAAATATAATACAACAGAAACCTAAATTTTATATATAATCATTTATGAAAAAAAAAGTCTTTTAAGCACAAGTAATTCAATTTGTACTCAAAGATCAATCATCTTCCTTTCTTACAAAAACTAAGCTTACAGAAATCTTTATGGAAAGAGGAAACAATTATGTGTGTTCTCATATTATACATATTTGCATATCAATAAATATAAATGTTGAGTACCAAATGGGAAAAATAGCTTTGTGTATATATGTATATAAATGCAACTGAGAAAGACTTGGAGGTCCTTGCATAGTAGTTCTCAGTCTTGGCTGCCAAAATGTACTCAGGGAGATTGAAAAAAAAACAAACTTCTGGGTACCATCCCTAAAGATATTAATTCAGTTGCAGGTCATGGCCTAATTATTCTTGTAAATGTCCTCAAGGAGTTGACAATTTAAAGTGAGAAGAAAAGACACTACAAAAGTTAGCTGTTTTCCCCAAGGATTTAAGATTAACTTTTAAAGTTTAATACAGAGAAAAATACAAAGTCAAAAGTGTATAGATCAATGAATGATCACAAAGGAACACACCCATGGAAGGTCCACTCATGTCAAGAACAAAGAACCAGAGCATCCCTCATAATACTTCTGAAGTATTAAATACCTCCTCCCCAAGAATAACCATTTTCTTGAATTTTAACACCACAGATTAATTTTGCCTATTTTGAATTTCATACAAATTAAATAATAAAATTTTTAAAATCTGATTGTTTCACTCAACATTATGTGTGTGAGATCCATTAATGCTGTCGTATGAAGCAGAGATTTGTTTTCTTCCATACTCTATATTTCCTGAATTGTATAAATGTATTGCAATTTGTTTACTCCTTGCTTACTGGACATTTGGGTTATTTCCCAGTTTGGGACAATTATAATAATGTGATAAACACTCCTGACTTATACATACATGTCTTTTGGTGCACATATGTATACATTGCTAGGTCTGGGATTGCTGGACCATAAAGTATTCACATGTTCACTTTAATAGTTACTTCCATGTAGCTTTCTTAGAGTGATTGTACCAATTTATACTCCTACAAGCCTGTGTGATAGTTCTCATTGCTCCAAATATTTGCCAACAAGACTACTGTAAATCTCAATTTTTAGCTGTTATAGTAGCTGTGCAGTGATGGCTCATTTCAGTATTATTTTTTATTTCATTCCATTTCTCTGATTGTGGCAATTTGAAAATTCTCTCATATGAAGTGCTTGTTCAAGTCTTTTTGCCCATTTTTCTATTGAGCTGTCTGATTTTTCTTATTGATTTATAGAAATTCTTTATATAATTTGACCACAAGTTCCTATTTAAATATATGTTTTGCAAATGTCAAAACTACATAGATTGGTTTTGCCCTCTTTTAAGGGTTTCTTTTTGTTTAGGAGTAATTTTAATTTTAATGTAGTTAAAGATGTACTCCTGGAAACTTATTGTTTCTACCTTATAATCTATAAGCCTGACTGTTTGCCTTTCAGTTTAAGCTTTATTAAACATAGTTTTCATGTGTAGATAATTAAGTAAAGATCAAGTCATTGTCTTTCTGCACAGATATCCAGTTTACCCAGCAACATTGACTGGAAATATTAGATGAAATTCTCTAGAGATAACCTGAGGTTCTAAATAATGTCATCTTACACTAGTGGGGTTTTAAAATTTCTTCTGTAAGATGCTAGGTTAAGGGCATTTAACTTTAATGGAAACAGGGATTTTGAAAATTTGAAGCCCCAAGAGGGCTGGTATATTTCAGATTGACCCTTATTCCTGGGGCATAAGTTTTTAGTGTACGATTTTGGGACCCCTCCATTCTTGGTGGCTCTGATCTGTTTCCCCAGATAGTGAGTCTGCCAAAAGTTCTGTTCACTTTCCTAACCTTTCAGCTACTACTTTCAAATCAGCAAATGATTGAGGGGAAAGTTGTCCTAAGTGTCAGATTCACATTTCTATGTTTTCTTCATCTTTGGGACCTTAGTCTGGTGAACTTTACTTCCTTGGTAGCTTACAAACAAGGCTTACACACAGATCTTGTTATTTTGTCTAAATTTTTTCTAGATGTTTTAAGCAGGAGAGTTGTTCAAAATAAACTAGTCTACATTGTCTAAAACAAAACTTTGTACACACTGCTATATTCAAAAATGTAATTAAGGCCCCTAATGGCTATCTAATTTCTTAAGAGAGATAGGAGTTCAGTGAATTTCTGTTTATCTGACTTCTCATGATATGGAATAACATATATGTTTAATTTATTATAAGTACTTAGCTCTTTTAAAAGAGGTCAATTTGGAATCAACTGGTAACAAATCAGTGGAAGAAATATATTTTTGGCCAGAGAAGGGAGTCCTTTAGGCACCTTTCAAGTGATAACTCAGAGGTAGATGTTAACTCCGTCTCTGTAAAGGCTCTCCTGGTAATAGGGGTGGTAGAGATTTTCTGTGTTTGTAATAGTGCTGTCTGGAAACTAATGACAACACCTGTTTCTATTGTACAATGACAACTATGGCTCAGCACCTGGTTTTGGGAGAGCAGAAATACTGCGATATCCTTTCTCATTTTGATTTTCCCCCATTTATTGCTCTGTCCTAAATCTTTGTATTGATTAAGAGAAACACAAGTTATGTTTGAAGCTATAGCTAGATGGTTAAGGAGAATCCGTAGGTCAGGGGTATTGCGTAGCTTATTCCAACCAAAACAGATCAGTTTGATCTATATCTCCCTTGTTTTCTCTCTTGGTCTTTCTACTCACATTTAAGCCTTAGGTATATTTAAGCATATGATGTTATAATGGTTAGGACAATAGAATCTGTCTTTACTCATTAGCACATTAATATTTTCAGCTCTTGCTTCACTGTTGACAATAATTATGCTAAAACTAGTGGGGAGAAAAGGGACATTCTGAATCCATAGAGTTCTCTCAGGGTTTTCGTATTCGATAATTTTCAAACATTAGAGAAAAGAATTTGGTACATTTCCTTCTCTTCTGACCATTAGTAGTACTAAATAACTCAAAAGTATACAATATACAAAATGTTGAGATTTCTGAAAGTGTGGTCCAGAGATAAACTGCACAGAGTCTGAGGGTCTTTAGAATGCCTGTTCAATATTTAGATTTATAGTCCTCACCCCAGATTTAAGTCTGAATCTCTAGAAAAGGGCCCAGGAACTGGAATTTTAACAACTTTCCTGTGCAAATATGATTTTTATACACATTATTTAACATTTACAGTGGGAAGTTTTTTTACATACATTACCTCACAGAGACTTCTAGATAGGTAGGATTATCTCCAATTTCCTAATGGGCAAACTGAGACACAGAGGGGTAAACCACTGGGACAAACTCATATGTAAGTTGAGCTGGCACACCAGCCAGTTCTCCTGCCACCAAGTTCAATGCTTGTCTCACTACATCAGCTTTATTCTCTACAAAGAATCTCTATCTTAGAAAAGAGATTATTTTCCCCACATACAGCTTTTCTTAAGCTGCATTAAGTCCAAACAACCTCATATTTGCTCTGTGATAGCAATTATCGTGACAGGGTACTACTAACAACTTTCAGTGCACACACTGTGTTTTTCAGTCACAGAGTGCCCAATTTTGTCAAGACATTTTAGTGCTTGCTTGAAGGTTCTGTGTATAAAAGCCATGCCCTGGAGAGAGTGCTTTTAACACCCGTGAGCAGCAGTGCAACGTGAGGTCACCAGGAGCAGGGATGCTGCCACTGTTAGAGCAGATACAGATGACTTCTAACAACCTTTGATGAATGACTCAGCCCCAGCTCCACAGAGGTGAAACTCAGCAGAACCACTCAGAATTACCTTCTGGAACAAACAAGAAAAAGTGGCATTTCTTATCTGAGAATAGGAAACTGGCCCGCAAAATAGTTACCGATAAAGACTACTGATTAAATTACTGATAGAATACTACTAATTTACTGGACTGACTGGAATTTGGGGTATTTTTTTTAGTTGTTTATTCCCTCAAGCAAATACATGAAGATAACAAGCATGGCTACCACTGACAGCTACTGACACTGAACGCAGCATATGCCACAAACTCAGCGCAGAGCTTTAAAACAACTGTCTTCTTTACTCATCACAACAAACTTATTATTTGTTTTCATAAGAGAAAACTAAAGACTAAGGATGTCAAGTAATTTTCCCAGGGCTACCTTGTCTGGTAAATCCTTGTCTACCTGATTCTAGAGTCCATTAACTTAACCACTTTATTACATTTTCTTTCTTGATGTACTGAAGATCCATTTTCATATAATGTAGATGTGTTATAATTTAAAACAAGTAAAGAGAAAAGACTAGAAAAATCTTTTTTCTCTCTCTGAGTGAGAGATTTTCTAGTAGTATAGTACCATGAGAATGTTCTTCTCACTCTAACACAAAGGATTAGGATATGAGGGCACTAGCCTTCATTCTTCTGCCCATTTTTCATTCCTGAAAATTTTAATTTTTTTTTTTTGCAGTACACGGGCCTCTCACTGCTGTGGCCTCTCCCATTGCAGAGCACAGGCTCCGGACACTCAGGCTCAGTGGCCAGGGCCCACGAGCCCAGCCACTCCGCAGCACGCGGGATCCCCCTGGACTGGGGCACAAACCCATGCCCCCTGCATCGGTGGGCGGACTCCCAACCACTGCGCCACCAGGGAAGCCAGGAAATTTTAATTTTTTGAGGAACCTCCATATTGTTTTCCATAGAGGCTGCACCAATTTACATTCCCACTAACAGTGTATAAGGGTTCCCTTTTCTCCACATCCTCACCAGCACCTTCTGTCTTTTGTCTTCTTGATGACAGCCATTCTAATTAGGAGCATGACTTTTAAATTTTAAGTGTGCATTTGATTAACTGGTCATGCAGCCTAAAGATATATGGTGGCCAGTAATTGGCTTGTCTATCTATCAGGCCAGCTGGCCAGTAAAACATCTAGAGTTTTAATATTGTAGAAAAGGCAAGAGATTTTACGGGTTAAAGGGGAAAAGGAGACATTTACATGCCCAAAGAGAAAGCACAGTTTTGAGAGTATATGCCACTAAATTCAGGACCAAAAGGAACATAGGGTAGCTGTGTCCTGCATAATTGAATTTAACTCTCAGATGTGCAGAGTGCAAAGGAATAAGAAATGCAATGAACGTAGTCCAGGCAAAAATAGCAGTAGCAGTAAAAGTATTCTCTTAGGAGTTTTCCCGATCCATATTAGTAGGCAGAGCCACATCTTTAGAGGAAATTAGTTATAATTTAGGAGCTACATCCCTTGAATGACTCTGATTCAAATATGCAGAACAACTTTGCAGCCCTGCTGGGCAGAAGGAAATTTTATTATTGCATGGTATTGTTCTCTGAAGTTATATAAACTGTCTATTTGGTAATGATATTGGTATCCACACTTTCCTTATTCCACAATGACTACTGTATCACTTATTTTCAGATAATAATTTTATACAATTATGTTTTTCGTATTTCATATCCATGAATATTTAGGAATATTCATTTTTTTCAGATAAGAAATTAAAACAATTTGTATTCTGACCTTTATAAATCCCAAAATGACTGAGCAAACTGGAGGGTAAAATTTCTAAAAATAAATATGGCTAAAATATTACATACTGGCACTTGACCATTACGAATGGGGATCATGCGCGCAGGGTATAGCATTACCAAAGAATATCACTGTATCGGTTAGCTATTGTTAACCACCCCATAATTTAGTAGATTAAAAAAAAAATTTTCAGGGAGGCAGAGACAAGATGGTAGTGTGGGAAGACATGGAGTTAGCATCTCCACACAACTAGGGCGCCTGCCAGTGGCTGGGGGGATTCTGACACCCAAGAAGACGGGAGGAACTCTAAAGTGAACTGGTAGGATGTAGGGGGACTGAGGATCGGGTAGAAGTGGAGGCCAGAGAGGATAGGTACCCTTGAGGCCAGGGAGATCAAGAGAGGCAGGTGGGAGGAGCTAACCAGGAGGAGCAGGAGAGGAGAGGAGAGATTTTACCCCACCCACTTGAGCCCAGTAAGTCTGCTGGGCTCCCACATGAGGTCCTCTGACTTCTGAGACCAGGGATGGGGAGCACGCCTGGGCCCCTTCTGTTCCTGGAGCCTAAGCCCCGGCCCCCAGCCCCCAGGACCTTTTCCAGTCCTGTGGGTCATAAGCATAGGCCCCGCTCACTGCCCAAACCTTGCCCTTGCTTAGGCCCTGCCCTCCACAACCAAGGTTTTCTCCCCCTTGTTTTTTTTTTTTTTCCCTCTGCCTCTTTTTTAATATTGTGATACTGATGTACCTTCTGGTTGTTGATTCATCTAAATTTTTATTTTTATATTCTTTCTAACATGTCTGTTAGTTTCCTAGCCTAATTTTATTTTTTATTTTGTTATTGCTCTCTTTTTTTTTGCCACTCCACACCGCTTGTGGGATCTTGGTTCAGGAGGCACAGATTGGGCCAAAGCTAATGCAGTGGGAGCTCTGAGTCTGAACCACTGGACTAAGAGAGAACCTCAGACCCCAGGGAATATTCATCAGAGTGAGGTCTCCCAGAGTTCCTCATATCAGCACCAAGACACAACTCTACCAAATAGCCTACAAACTCTAGTGTTGGAAGCCTCAGGCCAAACAACCAGTAAGACAAGAACACAAGCCCACTCATTAAAAAAAAGAAAAAAAAGAGAGACAAAAAAATTATGTCACAGATGAAGGAGCAAGGTAAAAACCTGCAAGACCAAATAAATGAAGAGGAAATAGGCAATCTACCTGAAAAAGAATTCAGAGTAGTGATAGTAAAGATGATCCAGAATCTAGGAAATAGAATGGAGGCATGGATAAGAAAATACAAGAAATATTTAACAAAGATCTAGAAGAACTAAACAACAAACAAACAGAGATGAACAACACAATAACTGAAATGAAAAGTACACTAGAAGGAATCAATAAAGAATAACTGAGGCAGAAGAACGAATAAGTGAGCTGAAGACAAAATGGTGGAAATAACTGCTGAGGAGCAGAAAAAGAGAAAAGAATGAAAAGAATTGAAGACACTCTCAGAGACTTCTGAGAAAACACTAAATGCACCAACATTCGAATTACAGGAGTCCCAGAAGAAGAGAAAAAGAAAGGGTCTGAGAAAATATTTGAGGAGATTATAGTCGAAAACTTCCCTAACGTGGGAAAGGAAATAGTCACCAAGTCCAGGAAGGACAGAGAGTCCCATACAGGATAAACCCTAGGAGAAACACACCAAGACACATATTAATCAAACAAACAAAAATTAATTTCAAAGAAAAAATATTAAAAGCAGTAAGGAAAAAACAAAAACAACATAGAAAGGAATCCCCATAAGGTTATCAGCTGATTTTTCAGCAGCAACTCTGTAGGCCAGAAGAGAGTGGCAGGGTATACTTAAAGTGATGAAAGAGAAAAACCTATAACCAAGATTACTCTACCCAGCAGGGATCTCATTCAGATTCAACGGAGAAATCAAAAGCTTTTCAGAAAAGCAAAACTGAAGAGAACTCAGCACCACCAAACCAGCTTTACAACAAAGGCTAAAGAAACTTCTCTAGGTGGGAAACACAAGAAAAGAAAAAGACCCACAAAAACAAACCCAAAACAGTTAAGAAAATGATAATAGGAACATGCATATCAATAATAACCTTGAATGTCAATGGATTAAATGCCCCAACGAAAAGACACAGACTGGCTGAAGGCATACAAAAACAAGACCCATATTTATGCTGTCTACAAGAGCCCCACTTCAGACCTAGGGACACATACAGACTGAAAGTGAAGGGATGGAAAAAGAGATTCCATACAGATGGAAATCAAGTAAAGCTGGAGTAGCAATACTTGTATCAGATAAAATAGACTTTAAAATAAAGACTTACAAGAGATAAGGAGGGACACTACATAATGATCAAAGGATCAATCCAAGAAGATATAACAATTATAAATGTTTATGCACCCAATGTAAGAGCACCTCAATGCATAAGGCAAATTCTAACAACTATGAAAGGAGAAATCAACAGTAACACAATAATAGTAGGGGACTTTAACACCCCACTTACACCAACGGACAGATCATCCAAACAGAAAATAAATAAGGAAACACAAGCTTTAAATGACACAATAGACCAGATAGATTTAATTGTTATTTAAAGAACATTCCACCCAAAAGTTGCAGAATACATTTTCTTCTCAAGTGCACATGGAACATTCTCCAGGATAGATAACATCTTGGGTCACAAATCAAGTCTCAGAAAATTGAAATCATATTGAACATCTCTTCTGACCAAAACACAATGAGATTGGAAACCAATTACGGAAAAAAAATTGTAAAGAACACAAATACATGGAGGCTAAACAGTGTGTTACTAAATAACCATGAGATCACTGAAGAAATCAAAGAAGAAATTTAAAAATACACAGAAATAAATGACAACGAAAACACAACAACTCAAAACCTATGGGAAGCAGTGAAAGCAGTTCTTGATAGCAATTCAATCTCACCTCAAGAAACAAGAAAAATCTCAAATAAACAACCTAACCCTACACCTAAAACAACTAGAAAAAGAAGAACAAAGAAAACCCAAAGTCAGTAGAAGGAAAGCAATCATAAAGATCAGAACAGAAATAAATGAAATAGAAACGAAGAAAACAACAGCAAAGATCAATAAAACTAAAAGCTGGTTCTTTGAGAAGATAAACAAAAGTGATAAACGCTTAATCAGACTCATCAAGGAATAAAGGGAGAGGATGCAAATCAATAAAATTAGAAATGAAATAGAAGAAATCACAATGGACACTGCAGAAATACAAAGGATTATTAGAGACTACTACAAACAACTATATGCCCATAAAATGGACAACCACAAAGAAATGAACAAATTCTTGGAAAGGTACAGTTTTCCAAAACTGAACCAGGAAGAATTAGAAAATATAAACAGACCTATCACAAGTAATGAAATTGAAACTGTAATTAAAAATCTTCCAGCAAACAAAAGTACAGGACCAGATGGCTTCACAGGCTAATTCTATCAAACATTTAGAGAACAGCTAACACGGATTCTTCTCAAACTCTTCCAAAAAATTGCAAAGGGAGGAACACTCCCAAATTAATTCTACAAAGCTACCATCACCCTGATAGTAAAACCAGAAAAAGATATAACAAAAGAAGAAAATTATAGACCAATATCACTGATGAATATAGATGCAAAAATCCTGAACAAAATACTAGCAAGCAGAATCCAACAGCACATTAAAAGGATCATACAGCATGATTAAGTGGAATTTATCCCAGGGATGCAAGGATTCTTCAGTATACACAAATCAACCAAGGTGATACACCACATTAACAAATTAAGGAATAAAAACCATATGATCATCTCAACAGATAACGAAAAAGCTTTTGACAAAATTCAACACCAATTTATGATAAAAACTCTCCAGAAAATGGACATAGAGGGAACCTACCTCAACATAATAAAGGCTATCTATGAAAAACCCGCAGCAAACATCATACTCAATGGTGAAAAACTAAAAGCTTTTCCACTAAGATCAGGAATAAGACAAGGATGTCCACTCTCGCCACTCTCATTCAACATAGTTTTGGAAGTCCTAGCCACAGGAATCCAAGAACAAAAAGAAATAAAAGGAATACAAGTTGGAAAAGAAGAAGTAAAACTGTCACTGTTTGCTGATAACATGATACTATACATAGAAAACCCTAAAGATGCCACCAGAAAACTACTAGAACTAATCAATGAATTTGGTAAAGTTGCAGGATACAAAATTAATGCACAGAAATCTCTGGCAATCCTATACACCAACAAAAAAAATCAGAAATAGAAATTAAGGAAACACTCTCATTTACCATTGCATAAAAAGAATAAAATACCTAAGAATAAACCTGCCTAAGAAGGCAAAAGACTTGTACTCAGAAAACTATAAAACACTGATGAAAGAAATCAAAGATGATATAAACAGATGGAGAAATATATCATGTTCTTGGATTGGAAGAAGCAATATTGTGAAAATGACTATTCTGCCCAAAGCAATCTGCAGATTCAGTGCAATCCCTCTCAAACTACCAATGGCATTCTTCACAGAATTGGAACAAAAAATTTTACAATTCGTTTGGAAACAAAAAAGACCCCTAATAGCCAAAGCCATCTTGAGAAAGAAAAACGGAGGTGGAGGAATCAGGCTCCTTGACTTCAAACTATACCACAAAGCTACAGTAATCAAGACAGTATGGTACCAGTACAAAAACAGAAATTAGATCAATGGTACAGGATAGAATGCCCAGAGATAAACCCATGCACATATGCTCACCTAATTTACAACAAAGGAGGCAAGAACATACAATGGAGAAAAGACAGCCTCTTCAATAAGGGGTGCTGGGAAAACTGGACAGCTACATGTAAAAGAATGAAATTAGAACACTACCTAACACCATACACAGAAATAAACTCCAAATGGATTAAAGCCTTAAATGCAAGACCAGACACTATAAAACTCTTAGAGGAAAACATAGGAAAAACACTCTTTGACATAAACCACAGCAAGATATTTTTTGACTCACCTCCTAGAGTAATGGAAATAAAAACAAAACTAAACAAATGGGACTTAATTAAACTTAAAAACTTTTGCACAGCAAAGGAAACCCTAAACAAGGCAAAAAGACAACACTCAGAATGGGAGAAAATATTTGCAAGTGAAACAACAGACAAAGGATTAATCTCTAAAATATACAAACAGCTTATGGAGCTCAATATCAAAAAAACAAACAATCCAGTTTAAAAATGGGCAGAAGACCTAAATAGACATTTCAGCAAGGAAGACATACAGATAGCCAAGCGACACATAAAAAGATGCTCAACATCATTAATTATTAAAGAAATGCAAATCGAAACTACAATGAGGTACCATCTCACACCTGTCAGAAGAGCCATTATCAAAAAATCTAGAAACAATAAATTCTGGAAAGGGTGTGGTGAAAAGGGAACACTCCTGCACTCTTGGTGGGAATGTAAATTGATACAACCACTATGGAAAACAGTATGGAGGTTCCTTAAAAAACTAAAAATAGAATACCATATGACCCAGCAATCCCACTACTGGGCATATATCCTGAGAAAACCATAATTTAAACAGAGACATGCACCACAATGTTCATTGCAGCACTATTTACAATAGCCAGGACATGGAAGCAACCTAAATGTCCATCAACAGATGAATGGATAAAGAAGATGTGGCACATATATACGATAGAATATTGATCAGCCATTAAATAAACGAAATTGAGTTATTTTTAGTGAGGTGGATGGACCTAGAGTCTGTCATAGAAAGTGAAGTAAGTAAGAAAGAAAAACAAATATCGTATGCTAATGCATATATATGGAATCTAAAAAAAGAAAACGGTACTGATGAACTTAGTTGCAGGGCAGGAATAAAAAGGTAGACATAGAGAATGGACTTGATGACATGGGGTGGGAGGGCGAAGCTGGGGTGAAGTAAGAGTAGCATCAACATATATACACTACCAAATATAAAATAGTTGGCTGGTGGGAAGCAGCAGCATAGCACAGGGAGATCTGCTCAGTGCTTTGCGATGACCTAGAGGGGTGGGATAGGGAGGATGGGAGGGAGGCTTAAGAGGGAGGGGATATAGGGACATGTGTATGCATATGGCTGATTCGCTTTGTTGTGCAACAGAAACTAACACAGTATTGTGAAGCAATTGTACTCCAATAAAGATCTATTAAAAAAAAAACTTTTACTTGTTCAAGGTTTTGTGGGTTGGCTGGGTGATTTTTCCAGTGTGGGTTCATTCGTGCAATTACATTCAGCTGGTGGGTTTGCAGGGGGACTGGGCATCCAGCAGTGGGGACTGGAAAGCTGGGCCTCTTTTTCCTTGAAGGGATTCATCTTCAAGGACACTAGATGGGTTTCTTAATGTGCGGTTTCAGGCACTAATAAAAGAGTGCAATCCTCAATGACTATCAAGCATGTACTGCATTCAATTTATCCTACTGGACAAAACTAAATGATGTGGCCAAGCCCTGCATCAGTGTCCAAGGGGACTAAATGAGGGTGTGAATACCACATGTAATTCATTGGGGGCCTTGAGAATAACAATCTACCACCAGCCATAGCTCCCCTTCTCTCTGATTTCATATGAGGAATATTAACCAAGCATTTCTACCTCACATTCCCAAGTTAAGTCATGCTTGTGGACGGACTAATGCCCAAGTAGAAAAGATAAAAGTCCCATAGTGGAGGCAAAAGTTGCTTCATGTGTCAAGGATTTCACCTGATTATTGTTGCCTCCACTCCATTCCGCTGTTCCCTTACCTACTCTCCCTCTCACTGACTTCTCACTTGCTATAGACATCCTTTCCCTTCTCTTCACTTTTAGCACTTGTCTCAGTTAAGGCTCAACCAGAGAAGAAGACAGGAGATAGATATTAAAATATTTATTGCCAGACTCATGTTGATTGTGGGAGCTGGTTAGGAAAGTCCAAAATTCATAGCACAGGACATCAGGAAGGGCAAACTGAACTCTGGGATTCTGGGTCATGAGATGAAGCTGCTATCCACAAATGGTATTTCTTCTTCAGGACAACTTCAGCTCTTAAAGAATCAGGCACACCCAGATTATCTAGGATAATCTCCCTAACATCAAGTCAACGTCAAGATGTGATTAAGGACTTTAATCACATCTACAAAATACCTTCACAGGAATATGTAGATCGCTATTTGATTGAATAACTGGGGATTGTAGTCTAGCCAAGTTGACACATCCAAAGACCAGCACAGCATTTTTCAATACTTGTTATACAGTAGCAAATTTGATATCTCTTATTGACTTGACTAGTCACTACTGCATTTTCTTTTTCCTAAAAACTGTGGTTTTCTTCTACAAGTTCTAGCTTGGCTGCCTAATCCTGATTCATGATATTTGTTTATCTAATCTTACGTTCCTGTAATGTTTTATTTTCTCTGACGTAGGGGTAGAAACTGGTCATGGATGCTTCTAATTTTCAGTTTACTTTACTGTTTTTTGTTTTTATTTTCCCCAGTTTCCCAACAACTGTAAATGATTACAACCGTGTAATTGATTCCTTACATAAAACACCTTACATGGTTGTTGTTTTCATGACAGAACCCTGACAAAGGCAGTATGTATAGTATAACATGTAGTTCATTATAGTAACTCAATGTATATTGGTTATTTAATAAAAGAAAAAAATATATATATATACATGAGCTGCTGGGTTTGAGTGCATCCTTGGTTACATGTGATTTTTTTTTTTTTTTTTTTTGCTATACGTGGGCCTCTCACTGTTGTGGCCTCTCCCGTTGCGGAGCACAGGCTCCGGACGCGCAGGCTCAGCGGCCATGGCTCACGGGCCCAGCCGCTCCGCGGCATGTGGGATCTTCCCAGACCGGGGCACGAACCCACGTCCCCTGCATCGGCAGGCGGACTCCCAACCACTGCGCCACCAGGGAAGCCCACATGTGATGTTTTCATTTTTCTTACATCCATTGCTATCTTTCTATTGATTCAACCTTTCACCTACCCATCATTTGACTATTCCTAAAGAACCTGATCTACCACAGTCTTTACCATCTCTGTTAATGACTATTGCATTTTTCCAGTAACTTAGGTCAAAACTCTGGGGTTAATCTTGACTCCTCTTTATCTCTCATATCCCATATCCCATATGTCAGTGAATCTGTTGGTCTCCCTTCAAAATATTTGCACTTCTCAACGTGTGTTCTGTCACTACCTTGGTCTAAGCCTCCTTCATTTTAACTCTTGACTGGACATTGCTAACAGTGTCTATAATAATCTTTCAGAAATGAGTAAAAAATGCTATAAAATTTACATTAAAATATGGCTTTTTTTCAGTGCCTTCTGGCATTTGCTTTTCCCTCTCTCTAGAATGTTCTCTCCTGAGTCCTCCTGGCTTATTGCTACAATTCCTGGAGAGTGTTATCCAAAAGTCCACTTCTTATTTCAGCCCTTTTTGACCACCACATGTTATATTTCAACCAACACTCATTTCCTGCTTTAATTTTTGTCTTTAGCATTTTTCTCATTTATTATCCTTATTTCCATCATATAGCAAGTCAACTTCTTGAGGGCATAATTATTGTCCATTTTGTTCCCTGGTATATCCTCCAAGTCTTGAACAGTGCCTGGTATGGAGTAGATACTTAAAATTTTTTTTGTTGAAGATACAAATAAATGAATGAATGAATGAATATTATTTAAGTGATGCAATGACTCTGAGAGGGTGACTATATAGTTAAGAAAAACAACAACAGCAACCAGAAAACTCCCTAGCCAATGTATACCAAAGTAGACATGAAAAAGCATTAGGTTGTTGTTCAACTTTATGAAAATTTCAGAATGTTTTTCCTTAATTGCAAATAGCCACTCTAAAATACTGTAGAGCATCAGAAGGATAAAAATAAACTAAAATATAGAAACATAAAATTAAAGAATATTTTTAATAGTGAAGAATAGGTTTTATAGAGACATAAAATCAAAATACATACTTTGGTAAATAATAGGAGGGGTAATTTTCAGTATTGATGGAATACTTAAGATCCTCTCTCTTCCCAGAGTTCAGAGAGGCTTGAGAGATCTAAGGCTAAGAAGGAAATTAGAATGGCTTCCATCCTAAATTGCACTAAGGGACCTCTTGATATTCTTGAAACAACTTCCATATTGACAAATGCCCAAGTAATCTTCCACCAATTGGAAATATCCCCAAATTGTCATATATATGCTGGTCACAGAATAGTCTTAAAAACTTCACTAGAGGTAGTGAGGTAGTGTATATGCCAGGAACTGGCAACAACATGGGCTCATAGAAATGAACTAAGAGTCTCAATAAGAGGCTAATATTTCAAAACTCTAAGTCCAGATCTAAGACCTGGGGTAGGAGTGGGATTTAGTGAAGTCAAATGCAATTTGGATTAATGTCATTTACTAAAGGCTATGCTATCTGTGATGTGGAGCTACCTACACATCATGTAGGAGCTACCTACACATTACCTACTTCTTCGAGATAAATGAGATTTAGGGCATCAGTTGTGATGTTAAAGTCACAGTTAAGGAGAATCATCTAAGGCAATGTAATAGATACCAGAACCAGGATCCAGCTCTAGAGATCAAAACTGGCAGCCACTAGTCAGCAGGTCAGGTGTCTTCCATTCAGCTTTGGATTAAGGTAGAAGTAATTCAGGAAAAAATAAACGTATGTAAGTATGTATGTATGTATGTGTTGTACGCATGTATGTGTGTATTTATCAGAGAGTTAGACCAGGCAGATAAACTTGCCACAAGGGTAAGGAAATTCTTTCCTAGTCCTTTCTCGGAGACTCAGAATTTACGTTTTCCACAGCCACTTAGTCAATTGGATGTAGGAGAGCAGGTTATTTACACACTCACGTTCCAGAGAAGGTATAGAACTCCTGGTATCTCGTTCAGTCTCCCTATTATTGCCTCAGTGTCTGGATGAGGTGGAACCCAGGTCACTAGCCATAGCTGTTGGGAAAGATCAGTAAAGAGGGACTGATCCTAATGCCTGACTTTTTTATTAAGATATAAATTTTGACTTTAGAGTGACAATAAAGTGAATGCCCCAGAAAACAAAAATTAAAAAGAGTAATATAGTGGTGTTCAAAATGTAAGCATATTTTTGTTAACTATATATATAGAGGATGTGAAAGAGACAAAATATTCTGTAAAAAGTTAATAGGGTTACCTCTGAGTGAAGAAATCATGTATGAATTTATATTTTAGTTTTCTATTCCTCATTTGGACTTCGCTAGTATCTTATAGCTGTGTATTTATTATTTTTCTTTTTTTTATTTTAATTTGAATTTAGTCTAGTAGAGTCCCAATATCACATATTTGCTGTTAGTTTCATGAATATTAAGAGGAGATATTTTCTAAACCAGGAGGTAGATTACCAAGATATATTGTGAATTTACTACTAGCCCCCAACTCTGCCAAGTGCTCAAGAGCAGTGAGTCTTAATTTTTTTTTAATTAGATTTGAGAATGCATAAAAATTTTGAGCACTTTAGGTCAGCTCGGTGCTTTGTGACCACCTAGAGGGGTGGCATAGGGAGGGTGGGAGGGAGACGCAAGAGGGAGGAGATATGGGAATATATGTATATGTATAGCTGATTCACTTTGTTATAAAGCAGAAATGAACACACCATTGTAAAGCAATTATACTCCAATAAAGATGTTAAAAAATGCATATCTGAAAATTAATACATTTTGCATAAAATTTAAGGGTGTTAAAAATCCCTGAAATCCAACTTGGGGCCATTCTGTGTATCACACATTAAAATCTGAGGGTTGGAGACTTTCGTCCAGGCGCTCATCCAGAAGGACATCTCCACGGTGCGCTGCACCAACGGCGAGCCTCCGGTTTTCGTCAAGCCCGAGAAAGTAGTTGGAGAGATTGGGGCTTCGGGGAGTTCGGTCTCCATCATGGTAGCCAACATCCTGAGGCTTTTCCAGCCGAGTGGATGAAAGGCTCTTGCTGCTCCAGCCAGGAGTCAGGACTCTGCCTCTGAGGTGGGAGAGCCAACTTCAGAACACTCGTCAAGAAGAGACCTCCCAGCCCCACATAATATCAAACGGCGAAAATCTCCCAGAGATCTCCATCTCAACACCAGCACCCAGCTTCACTCAACGACCAGCAAGCTACAGTGCTGGACAACCTATGCCAACCATATAGCAAAACAGGAACACAACCCCACCCACTAGCAGAGAGGCTGCCTAAAATCATAATAAGTCCACAGACACCCCAAAACACACCACCAGACGTGGACCTGCCCACTAGAGAGACAAGATCTAGCCTCATACACCACAACACAGGCACTAGTCCCCTCCACCAGGAAGCCTACACAACCCACTGAACCAACCTTAGCCACTGGAGACAGACATCAAAAACAACGGGAGCTACGAACTTGCAGCCTGCAAAAAGGTGAACCCAATCACAGTAAGATAAGCAAAATGAGAAGACAGAAAAACACACAGCAGATGAAGGAGCAGGATAAAAACCCACCAGACCTAACAAATGAAGAGGAAATAGGCAGTCTACCTGAAAAAGAGTTCAGAATAATGATAGTAAAGATGATCCAAAATCTTGGAAATAGAATGGACAAAATGCAAGAAGCAGTTAACAAGGACCTAGAAGAAATAAAGATGAAACAGACAATGATGAACAACACAATAAATGAAATGAAAAATACTCTAGATGGGATCAATAGCAGAATAAATGAGGCAGAAGAACGGATAAGTGACCTGGAAGATAAAATAGTGGAAATAACTACTGCAGAGCAGAATAAAGAAAAAAGAATGAAAAGAACTGAGGACAGTCTCAGAGACCTCTGGGACAACATTAAACGCACCAACATTCGAATTATAGGGGTTCCAGAAGAAGAAGAGAAAAAGAAAGGGACTGAGAAAATATTTGAAGAGATTATAGTTGAAAACTTCCCTAATATGGGAAAGGAAATCGTTAATCAAGTCCAGGAAGCACAGAGAGTCCCATACAGGATAAATTCAAGGAGAAATACGCCAAGACACATATTAATCAAACTGTCAAAAACTAAATACAAAGAAAGCATATTAAAAGCAGCAAGGGAAAAACAACAAATAACACACAAGGGAATCCCCATAAGGTTAACAGCTGATCTCTCAGCAGAAACTCTACAAGCCAGAAGGGAGTGGCAGGACATACTGAAAGTGATGAAGGAGAAAAACCTGCAACCAAGATTACTCTACCCAGCAAGGATCTCATTCAGATTTGATGGAGAAATTAAAACCTTTACAGACAAGCAAAAGCTGAGAGAGTTCAGCACCACCAAACCAGCTTTACAACAAATGCTAAAGGAACTGCTCTAGACAAAAACACAAGAGAAGGAAAAGTCCTATAATAACGAACCCAAAACAATTTAGAAAATGGGAATAGGAACATACATATCGATAATTACCTTAAATGTAAATGGACTAAATGCTCCCACCAAAAGACACAGATTGGCTGAATGGATACAAAAACAAGACCCATATATATGCTGTCTACAAGAGACCCACTTCAGACCTAGAGACACATACAGACTGAAAGTAAGGGGATGGAAAAAGATATTCCATGCAAATGGAAACCAAAAGAAAGCTGGAGTAGCAATTCTCATATCAGACAAAATAGACTTTAAAATAAGGACTATCAGAAGAGACAAAGAAGGACACTACATAATGATTAAGGGATCGATCCAAGAAGAAGATATAACAATTGTAAATACTTATGCCCCCAACATAGGAGCACCTCAATACATAAGGCAAATACTAACAACCAT
>NW_006793733.1:668351-685730 GCF_000442215.2 Lipotes vexillifer
AGCACAGGTCACTGCCCCCACCCCTCTTCCGGGGAGCCTGTGCAGCCCGCCACTGCCAGGTTCCCGGGATCCAGGGACAATTTCTCAGGGAGAACACACGGCGGGCCTCAGGCTGGGGCAACGTCACGCCGACTTCTGCCGCCGCAGGACCGCTCCGCACTCCGTGCCCCTCCCTGCCCCCGGCCTGAGAGCGCCAGAGCCCCCGAGTCAGCGGCTCCTTTAACGCCGTCCTGTCTGAGCAAAAAGCAGACGCCCTCCAGCGACCTACACGCAGAGGCAGGGCCAAGTCGAAAGCTGAGCCCCTGTGAGCTGTGAGAACAAAGAAGAAAAAGGGAAATCTCTCCCAGCAGCCTCAGAAACAGCGGATTAAAGCTACACAATCAATTTGATGTACCCTGCCTCTGTGGAATACATGAATAGACAGCGAATCATCCCAAATTGAGGAGGCGGACTTCTAGAGCAAGATCTATGATTTTTTCCCCTTTTCCTCTTTTTGTGAATGTGTATGTGTATGCTTCTGTGTGAGATCTTGTCTGTATAGGTTTGCTTCCACCATTTGTCCCAGCGTTCTATCCGACCATTTTTTTTTTTAATTTTTTTCTTAATAATTAATTTTAATTTAAAGAACTCTGTTATACTTTACCTTCTTTCTATCTTTCCTTCCTTCCTTCCCTTTTTGAGACAACGAATCGTCCCAAATTGAGGAGGTGGACTTGGAGAGCAAGTTTTATGATTTTTTCCACTTTACCTCTTTTTGTGAGGGTATATGTGTATGCTTCTATGTAAGATTTTGTCTCTATAACTTTGCTTCCACCATTTGTCCTAAGGTTCTATCCTTCCCTTTTTTTTTTCCTCTAAATAATTATTTTTTTAATTCAATAACTTTATTATACTTTATTTTATTTTACTGTATCTTCTTTCTTTCTGTATTTTTTCCTTCCTTCCCTCATTCCTTCCTTCCTTCCCTCCTCCCTCCCTCCCTCCTTTCTTTCCTTCTTGCCTTCTTCCTTTCTTTTCTTCTTTCTTTCTTTCTTCCTTCCCTCCTTCCTTCCTTCCCTCCTCTCTTTCTTTCTTTCTTTCTTTCTTTCCTATTTCCTCCTACTTATACTAATTCTCTCTACTTTCTCTCCCTTTTATTCTGAGCCGAGTGGATGAAAGGCTCTTGCTGCTCCAGCCAGGAGTCAGGACTCTGCCTCTGAGGTGGGAGAGCCAACTTCAGAACACTCGTCAAGAAGAGACCTCCCAGCCCCACATAATATCAAACGGCGAAAATCTCCCAGAGATCTCCATCTCAACACCAGCACCCAGCTTCGCTCAACGACCAGCAAGCTACAGTGCTGGACAACCTATGCCAACCATATAGCAAAACAGGAACACAACCCCACCCACTAGCAGAGAGGCTGCCTAAAATCATAATAAGTCCACAGACACCCCAAAACACACCACCAGACGTGGACCTGCCCACTAGAGAGACAAGATCTAGCCTCATACACCACAACACAGCCACTAGTCCCCTCCACCAGGAAGCCTACACAACGCACTGAACCAACCTTAGCCACTGGAGACAGACATCAAAAACAACGGGAGCTACGAACTTGCAGCCTGCAAAAAGGTGAACCCAATCACAGTAAGATAAGCAAAATGAGAAGACAGAAAAACACACAGCAGATGAAGGAGCAGGATAAAAACCCACCAGACCTAACAAATGAAGAGGAAATAGGCAGTCTACCTGAAAAAGAGTTCAGAATAATGATAGTAAAGATGATCCAAAATCTTGGAAATAGAATGGACAAAATGCAAGAAGCAGTTAACAAGGACCTAGAAGAAATAAAGATGAAACAGACAATGATGAACAACACAATAAATGAAATGAAAAATACTCTAGATGGGATCAATAGCAGAATAAATGAGGCAGAAGAACGGATAAGTGACCTGGAAGATAAAATAGTGGAAATAACTACTGCAGAGCAGAATAAAGAAAAAAGAATGAAAAGAACTGAGGACAGTCTCAGAGACCTCTGGGACAACATTAAACGCACCAACATTCGAATTATAGGGGTTCCAGAAGAAGAAGAGAAAAAGAAAGGGACTGAGAAAATATTTGAAGAGATTATAGTTGAAAACTTCCCTAATATGGGAAAGGAAATCGTTAATCAAGTCCAGGAAGCACAGAGAGTCCCATACAGGATAAATTCAAGGAGAAATACGCCAAGACACATATTAATCAAACTGTCAAAAACTAAATACAAAGAAAGCATATTAAAAGCAGCAAGGGAAAAACAACAAATAACACACAAGGGAATCCCCATAAGGTTAACAGCTGATCTCTCAGCAGAAACTCTACAAGCCAGAAGGGAGTGGCAGGACATACTGAAAGTGATGAAGGAGAAAAACCTGCAACCAAGATTACTCTACCCAGCAAGGATCTCATTCAGATTTGATGGAGAAATTAAAACCTTTACAGACAAGCAAAAGCTGAGAGAGTTCAGCACCACCAAACCAGCTTTACAACAAATGCTAAAGGAACTTCTCTAGACAAAAACACAAGAGAAGGAAAAGTCCTATAATAACGAACCCAAAACAATTTAGAAAATGGGAATAGGAACATACATATCGATAATTACCTTAAATGTAAATGGACTAAATGCTCCCACCAAAAGACACAGATTGGCTGAATGGATACAAAAACAAGACCCATATATATGCTGTCTACAAGAGACCCACTTCAGACCTAGAGACACATACAGACTGAAAGTAAGGGGATGGAAAAAGATATTCCATGCAAATGGAAACCAAAAGAAAGCTGGAGTAGCAATTCTCATATCAGACAAAATAGACTTTAAAATAAGGACTATCAGAAGAGACAAAGAAGGACACTACATAATGATTAAGGGATCGATCCAAGAAGAAGATATAACAATTGTAAATATTTATGCACCCAACATAGGAGCACCTCAATACATAAGGCAAAAACTAGCAGCCATAAAAGGGGAAATCGACAGTAACACATTCATAGTAGGGGACTTCAACACCCCACTTTCACCAATGGACAGATCATCCAAAATGAAAATAAATAAGGAAACACAAGCTTTAAATGATACATTAAACAGGATGGACTTAATTGATATTTATAGGACACTCCATCCAAAAACAACAGAATACACATTTTTCTCAAGTGCTCATGGAACATTCTCCAGGATAGATCATATCTTGGGTCACAAATCAAGCCTTGGTAAATTTAAGAAAATTGAAATTATATCAAGTATCTTTTCCGACCACAACGCCATGAGATTAGATATCAATTATAGGAAAAGAGCAGTAAAAAATACAAACACATGGAGGCTAAACAATACACTACTTAGTAACGAAGTGATCACTGAAGAAATCAAAGAGGAAATTAAAAAATACCTAGAAACAAATGACAATGGAGATACAACGACCCAAAACCTATGGGATGCAGCAAAAGCAGTTCTAAGAGGGAAGTTTATAGCAATACAAGCCCACCTTAAGAAGCAGGAAACATCTCGAATAAACAACCTAACCTTGCACCTCAAGCAATTAGAGAAAGAAGAACAAAAAAACCCCAGAGTTAGCAGAAGGAAAGAAATCATAAAAATCAGATCAGAAATAAATGAAAAAGAAATGAAGGAAACAATAGCAAAGATCAATAAAACTAAAAGCTGGTTCTTTGAGAAGATTAACAAAATTGATAAACCATTAGCCAGACTCATCAAGAAAATAAGGGAGAAGACTCAAATCAATAGAATCAGAAATGAAAAAGGAGAAGTAACAACTGACACTGCAGAAATACAAAAAATCATGAGGGATTACTACAAGCAACTCTATGCCAATAAAATGGACAATCTGGAAGAAATGGACAAATTCTTAGAAATGCACAAACTGCCAAGACTGAATCAGGAAGAAATAGAAAATATGAACAGACCAATCACAAACACTGAAATTGAAACTGTGATTAAAAATCTTCCAACAAACAAAAGCCCAGGACCAGATGGCTTCACAGGCGAATTCTATCAAACATTTAGAGAAGAGCTAACACCTATTCTTCTCAAACTCTTCCAAAATATAGCAGAGGGAGGAACACTCCCAAACTCATTCTACGAGGCCACCATCACCTTGATACCAAAACCAGACAAGGATGTCACAAAGAAAGAAAACTACAGGCCAATATCACTGATGAACATAGATGCAAAAATCCTCAACAAAATACTAGCAAACAGAATCCAACAGCACATTAAAAGGATCATACACCATGATCAAGTGGGGTTTATTCCAGGAATGCAAGGATTCTTCAATATACGCAAATCTATCAATGTGATTAACCATATTAACAAATTGAAGGAGAAAAACCATATGATCATCTCAATAGATGCAGAGAAAGCTTTTGACAAAATTCAACACCCATTTATGATAAAAACCCTGCAGAAAGTAGGTGTAGAGGGAACTTTCCTCAATATAATAAAGGCCGTATATGACAAGCCCACAGCCAACATCATCCTCAATGGCGAAAAACTGAAAGCATTTCCACTAAGGTCAGGAACAAGACAAGGTTGCCCACTCTCACCACTCTTATTCAACATAGTTTTGGAAGTTTTAGCCACAGCAATCAGAGAAGAAAAGGAAATAAAAGGAATCCAAATCGGAAAAGAAGAAGTAAAGCTGTCACTGTTTGCAGATGACATGATACTATACATAGAGAATCCTAAAGATGCTACCAGAAAACTACTAGAGCTAATCAATGAATTTGGTAAAGTAGCAGGATACAAAATTAATGCACAGAAATCTCTGGCATTCCTATATACTAATGATGAAAAATCTGAAAGTGAAATCAAGAAAACACTCCCATTTACCATTGCAACAAAAAGAATAAAATATCTAGGAATAAACCTACCTAAGGAGACAAAAGACCTGTATGCAGAAAATTATAAGACACTGATGAAAGAAATTAAAGATGATACAAACAGATGGAGAGATATACCATGTTCTTGGATTGGAAGAATCAACATTGTGAAAATGACTCTACTTCCCAAAGCAATCTATAGATTCAATGCAATCCCTATCAAACTACCACTGGCATTTTTCACAGAACTAGAACAAAAAATTTCACAATTTGTATGGAAACACAAAAGACCCCGAATAGCCAAAGCAATCTTGAGAACAAAAAATGGAGCTGGAGGAATCAGGCTGCCTGACTTCAGACTATACTACAAAGCTACAGTAATCAAGACAGTATGGTACTGGCACAAAAACAGAAAGATAGATCAATGGAATAGGATAGAAAGCCCAGAGATAAACCCATGCACATATGGTCACCTTATCTTTGATAAAGGTGGCAGGAATATACAGTGGAGAAAGGACAGCCTCTTCAATAAGTGGTGCTGGGAAAATTGGATAGGTACATGTAAAAGTATGAGATTAGATCACTCCCTAACACCATACACAAAAATAAGCTCAAAATGGATTAAAGACCTAAATGTAAGGCCAGAAACTATCAAACTCTTAGAGGAAAACATAGGCAGAACACTCTATGACATAAATCACAGCAAGATCCTTCTTGACCCATCTCCTAGAGTAATGGAGATAAAAACAAAAATAAACAAATGGGACCTAATGAAACTTCAAAGCTTTTGCACAGCAAAGGAAACCATAAACAAGACCAAAAGACAGCCCTCAGAATGGGAGAAAATATTTGCAAATGAATCAACTGACAAAGGATTAATCTCTAAAATTTACAGGCAGCTCATGCAGCTCAATAACAAAAAAATAAACAACCCAATCCAAAAATGGGCAGAAGACCTAAATAGACATTTCTCCAAAGAAGATATACAGACTGCCAACAAACACATGAAAGAATGCTCAACATCATTAATCATTAGAGAAATGCAAATCAAAACTACAATGAGATATCATCTCACACCAGTCAGAATGGCCATCATCAAAAAATCTAGAAACAATAAATGCTGGAGAGGGTGTGGAGAAAAGGGAACACTCTTGCACTGCTGGTGGGAATGTGAATTGGTTCAGCCACTATGGAGAACAGTATGGAGGTTCCTTAAAAAACTACAAATAGAACTACCATATGACCCAGCAATCCCACTACTAGGTATATACCCTGAGGAAACCAGAATTCAGAAAGAGTCATGTACCAAAATGTTCATTGCAGCTCTATTTACAATAGCCCGGAGATGGAAACAACCTAAGTGCCCGCCGTCGGATGAATGGATAAAGAAGATGTGGCACATATATACAATGGAATATTACTCAGCCATAAAAAGAAACGAAATTGAGCTATTTGTAATGAGGTGGATAGATCTAGAGTCTGTCATACGGAGTGAAGTAAGTCAGAAAGAGAAGGACAAATACCGTATGCTAACACATATATATGGAATTTAAGAAAAAAAAATGTTATGAAGAACCTAGGGGTAAAACAGGAATAAAGACAGAGACCTACTGGAGAACAGACTTGAGGATATGGGGAGGGGGAAGGGTGAGGTGTGTTAGGGCGAGAGAGAGACATGGACATATATATACTAACAAACGTAAGGTAGATAGCCAGTGGGAAGCAGCCGCATGGCACAGGGAAACCGGCTCTGTTCTTTGTGGCTGTCTGGAGGGGTGGGATAGGGAGGGTGGGAGGGAGGGAGACAAAGAGGGAAGAGATATGGGAACATATATATATGTATAACTGACTCACTCTGTTATAAAGCAGAAACTAACACACCATTGTAAAGCAATTATACCCCAATAAAGATGTTAAAAAAAATAAATAAATAAATAAAATCTGAGGGTTGGAAAAAAATGTAAAACCCTATGTCTGTTCCTTAGTTTTTATCTATTTATGGAAACCAGTCCTATAGCCATGAAAAATTAAGCAGCAAGGGAGAAGCAAATGAATGGATGGATGAATAAATGAATAAACTAGTGATTGTATATATGCATACATGCATATGTACAAAATTTCTTCAAGGGAATATACAGTTAATAGATAAATGAGAAGGACTTATGTTGTACCAGCAAATTAGGTACAGTTACACTAATTATACAAAGCAGCAGAATTATCTGTCAGGTAAACTGACCTATAAAATAGATTAATCCAACGGATCAGTATTAAGCTTTAAAAAGAAAATATAGCCCGAATAGTACTTGAAGTCCATCCCAACTTCCTAGATGTAATAATTCTACTTTGTTGTTATTGTTGCTGTTTCTGTATGTAGAATAAATAAGTAATGACATAAAAATAAATATTTCCTAGTCAATCCAGCATTTGGCTTTGAGGTAGTATGGCATAATGAAAAGAATTTGGAGTCTAAAACAATCTAAAATTTGAATGTTTTTTTACCATTTGTTAAATATGTTTTTTGGGAAAAATCTTGACCTTTCTGAGCCTCAGTCTTCTCATCTATAAAATGGGAATATTCTGGCTATTTATCGCTGTGTACAAATAAGTCTAAAACTCAGTGGCTTTAAGGGATAATATTTCATTACACCTCATGTTATTGAGAATCACTAATTTGGGCATGGCTCAGCTGGACAGTTTCTCTGCTCCATGAAGTGTTGGCTGAGGTCAACCATGTGTTATTCATTTGGGAGATTCTCTGGCCTGGAGGGTCCTAAATGGCTTCACCCCCTTGTCTGGAACCTTGTGTGGGGGATGTTTGGACTCAGCTAAGCTTAGATGATTGGAGCACCTACATGTGGGGCGCTGTAACTTGATACCCTCAGGATAATTCGACTTCTTCATTGTGGCTTAGGGTTCTAGAGAGAGTTTTAAAGGGAAAGCAAATGGAAGCCCTCATCAGTCTCTTAAGGACTCAGTCTTAGAAACTGGTAGAGCACCACTTCTGCTGTGTTTTTTCACCTTAGAAATCACAGAGACAACCTACATTCAGGGTGAGGACACACAGACTCCATCTCTTGTTGAAAGAAATGTCAGAGAGTTTATGGCCACCTTTTGTCTGCTTCAAGGAATAATATTTCCTACCTTATTAAAGTTATTATGAGAGTTAAATAAAATTTAAAATCTATGAATCACGCTTAATGAAATACTTGAAAAAGTTAGAAAGCAAGCATGCTATATGCTTATCTCCCAACAATTGCTCCTACAAACTACCTTATTTTCTGGGGTGTGTTTATCTTCAATCCTGCATAAAATTTCAGCAGATATCATAAAACAGTTAGTCATCATCAGGTAGTCAAAGGATGTTTTCTTTTCCCAGGTTTTAATAACCGAACAGTCCATAATTGAAACATTAAATTCTCATTCAATTAAAAACTTTTCTTTCCCTTTATCCTCTAGTGGGGATAGGCTGGGAATGCTTCCATTCTTATTTTCACTTCACTTCTTCCAATATTAGGTAGTTGTTTTGTGACACAGTAGATGGTAAGAAAGGTATGGAACAAAGGAGGTCTTACTTGTACTTTTAATGTTTCAGTGACATCCACTAGATGTGGTGGATGTCCAAAGCCATTTACTTATTTCCTTTGTCATTTCTATGGATCTCTGATTTTAGTTCGTTGGTGCATGTGACAGTCTCCAGCTGGCCACATCCATCCCCCTCTAGCTTTTGCCTCTAGCTTCTTTATATGAAGGTCGCCTTAGTCTTTGGAGGAAGCAGATTGACGTAGAGTCATTTTCAGGACGATTCATGGCTATCCTCTTTCTGACACATGGAAATCACACAGGAAAACTCTAAAAGTTTGTCTTGCTTTCAGTGAAGACTTTTTTATTCTGCTGCTATAGGCTACTTCAGCTAGTCAAAGCTGCTAGCCTTTAGACGTCTTAGGCATGAATCAGACAGTAGTCACTGCATCCTTCAAATTGCAGGAGTTGCATACCAGACTCTCCAAATTCTTAAAGAATCTCTTTGTCTCAGGCAAGAGCAAAGTAATCTCCTCCCATGCCCTGTTTTGCACCGTGGTTGACATCAAGAAGTGGAATATAGGACATACTGACAATTTTTCCCAAGCAATCCTAATGTTTGCTAATTCCTCACATATGTTATTTATCCCCCAAAAGGGTGGTGAGCTAAGAATTTCAATACCATTTTTACAATTTTAAGCATGCCATGCCTAGGCAATCTGATGCCTTGGCATTTTGAAAACATGGCCCCCAAAATTTTGATTCCCATTAAAAGGAGGGTCTATGTCTCCTCCTGTTGAATGCATGCAGGCTTTGATCAATAGAATATGGGGAAAGTAACACTGTGTGACTTTTGATGCTGTGTCATAAAAGAGGATGTAGCTTCTGCCTTGCTTGCTGAAACACTTACACTGGAATCCCTGAGCCTCCATGTAAGTAGTCCAAATCCCCTGAGGCAGCCATGCTGTGAGGAAGCCAAGCTGCCTAGAGAAGGCACACTCAGCAATTTCAGTTTTCAGTTCTACTATTTGAGTCCTCCCAGCCCAAGTGTCAGATGTGTGTGTGAAAGAGCCTTTAGAAGATTTTGGCTCACAGTGTTTGAATCACCCCCAGCCCTGGAGTCAGTTGAGCGATCATATGTTGTATACATATTTCTGACCCACAGAATCTGTGAGCATAATAAAATGGCTGTCTTATGCTTCTAAGTTTTGTCTTAGATGGTCACCCAGTAGTAATTGGAACAAGTACTGGCTGTGTGTGCCTGTGTGTGTCTGTGTGTGTGTGTACGTGCGTGCATGCCTGTGTTTGGTTGGGATTTCAACCAAATCTGAGTAAGAAAGAGTCGTATTAATGTATGGTTACATAGAGCACTTGGAAAACAATATGTACTTAATAAATAAAAGACAGTTGTTATTCTTCTTGAATAATACAAGGAACAAAATCTCAGCAACACTGCTTTACTCTCAGTATGGCAAGATCCAGGAGTTTTTAAAACCATTTTTCTAAAACATGCCAATAGGAATAAAGAAGGGCTACCCATATAAGTCTGTGCCATTCCATGCTTTGTCAAAGCATTTACTTGTTTGCCTGTCACCATACTGCACTGTTCATATGACATGTGATCTGTCATATGACAAGGATCAGTACTTCTACTGTACACAGCCTGTTAAATGCAGATGATGGGGTTTGGGAGAAAGTGGCAGGACTGTATCCAAAGTAAATACAGGAAAATCTCATTTGGTCAGAAAACAAAATGCCAAAGCTGAAGGAAATTCTTGAACAGCATCTGCTCCCACCCACTACTTCTTCTATCTTACTTTGAGTCTAAAGAATCATGGGGAGCTCTGGGGAGACAAATGTGGTCCTTCATGAGAGCTGTTCAGGTCTTCAGACCTGCAGAAACTCACATGCATCAAAGGGACTTACCTGTGTAAGAAATGCATCATGCTTTGGTAGTGAATTTTCTCCTGACAGCTTGCAAGCAAACGGAAATTCTAGTTCAAGAAATATTTGTGCTTTAATCAACTGAAGAATTTCAGCCTTTGATGAGCTCATATTTTTATATACTAAAGTCCAAATTCCTCAATACTCTACTATTTTGTAATGTATACCCACAGAGGTATTTGCTTAGCCCCTTGCCTTATCCTGAAAGAGATCCTTCTACAGTCATCATGGTGATATGTTGATCTTGTAGCAACCAAGCTTAAATTATCTCCATGCAAGAGACTAGCCAGGAAAATGTTCTTATCGCCTTATCTTGAGCCAACTACTTATTTCTTTATCAATCAATCAGTTACAAAGTGACTGCTGGGGACCACCACGACAACTGTATAAGGAGTTCTTTCAGTATAATGTCAGGGACTAAGCAAAAGTTTCATGAGTATCCACTATGAAAAGCAAAGAAAGACAAAATTATAGCCTATCAATTAGAGACAGTGTCAGCTGTGAGCATGGAGAATGAAGCCAACCCAGAGAATAGAGCAAAGACAAATGATATAGAGGGAATCCTAATACCATTATAGTTCTGAATTCACTCCTTTCTTGGGACCAAAGAGTTCCTTGACATGTGGGTTCATGAGATACCACGTTAGGCTTATAAACAGAATCATTCCTTTACTTGTTTAAGCTAGAAACAATGTGTCTCTCTACCTTGCTCCAAAAGAATCCTAATACACTCATCTTTTAATATTCCCTCTTCACACTCTGAACTTTAGCCACAAAAATGTCTCAGATTCTTGAATTTGATATTCTCTTTCTTCTTGCTAAGTGTTTACACATTTTGCTCTTTCTGCCTTCTCCCTTCCGTCTCCTTCTCCTGGGCTCACCCAGCTTATTCTTGCCCATGCTCTATAGCTCAGCTTAGAAATCACTGCTTTGGAAGCTCTATTTAACCCTTTACATTAGACTTAAGTTCTCCTTAATGCTCCCATAATTCCAGTATATTTCCTATCATAGAAGATATTTTACTATATTTGCCTGTGTCTTCCAATAGACCGTAGGATCTTTAAGATACAACGACCTGTGTCATTCTTACCACCATCATATCTCCAGGTCCTGCAATACAGTCTGGCACATTTAGGGATTCAATAGCAGTATCTCAAATAAATGTACAGATTTATTTTAAAAAGGCATTCTCTTGCTCTTTCTTGCTCTGTCTCTGTCTCTCTCTGTCTCTCTGTCTCTCTGTCTCTCTGTCTCTCTCTCTCTCTCTCTCTCTCTCTCTCTCTATATATATATATATATATACACTAAAGATACATAAATTACATTGGTTATAAAGGTAATACATACAATAAAAATAGTGAAGTAAACAAAATGTGTTCTTTTTAGTCTGAATGGTTTGTGCTTCTCTGTTCCCTGAGCTTGATTTCCTTCTTTTGTTCCAATTGAAATGCTTTTGTTTTTCTTTTTACTGAATCTGCCATTCTTGAATGGCTTCTCATATTCAAGACCCTCTTATTTTCCTCTTTTCCAGCAAAACTCAACAATTTTGTGACCTATTCCTTCATATCCTTCTTGGGCCAGGACACTTATTGACACATTAGCACCATAGCCATTGCTATCATGCCTTTTCCAGTCAGTTCATATGCATGGTCTGAGTGACCTTCTGAAGGAAATGTCTCAATCAAAAAATATAACTCACTTCATAAGAAATTCATGCAAAGGCAGCCCAGAGGGAAGGTAACATTTTTAAGCAGGTAAGACCCTGTATTCCACAAATCAAATCAATAGCCACCCATCCTCCTCTATTGTAGGGTCAATCCCACCTATACATAATACCAGTGTATCTCACATATGTGAGGAGAGAATTATCAATTATCCTTACTTTTTTAAACTCATAAGAATAAGTACCTTGTAGATAATCAAGCACAAGAATATTTATGCTGGCAATAAATAATAGGACCTAAGTAATTCCCCCAATCTGATTCTATTCTATTTAGCAAATTGCCCTTTCTCTTCAACACTCCTTAGTAGATATATTACTCAATGAAATATGAATGTGGGGAAGAGCCAATAAAACTTGCTACACTTAGCAGAAGAGATGTGGATAGTGGTCAAAACTTGTACTTTCAGTATAGGTCATATTCTTTAATTTTTTTTACTAAGCTCTTCAACAATCTTCTTTGGTGGGGTTTAAGGTTATCTCTGCTGCACTTTATTCATACCGTTTTACAGCACTTTTCCATGTTGTGTTATAAATTTTGTTTTCTGTTTATGTCCCCCATGTAATTGTTCTGTATTCAAGGATAGGGTCTTTGTTATATTGGTTTTGAATACTCAGTATCTGGTACTCTTCAGGCATTCAGTAAAGATTCATGGTAAAATAAAGAAAATTCATTCTACATATTATTATTTACTTGGATGCTTTAATAACATATAAAGTCTAGAATTCAAGTGATCTTTATTATTTCTCTTAAATCATTTCCTTCTGAAGATGCCATGGCATGTTAACCAGGGTTCTATTACTTACTAGCCAGAAAGGAATGAACATGCACACCTCACCTGTTTATGTTAAGGAACAAAGGCTGATGGTGTGATTTTCCCACTTTATTCCCAGCTGTGAATATGCTTACATCCATGATTTCTGTTCATTCTCTTGGGGCTTCCTCGAGACTACTATCTGCAATTGTAATATATGAAAATTGTTTAATTAAAGAAGGTGTCTCTGCAAGGTTTAAGTGTCAGACCCTATGGCAGTTTGAAATTTCAAAATCTTGAACTTTGTTCTCTGATTTGATCTTTCTCTAGCCACTTGTTTGTATCTTTATTTTGTAATATATATATATATATATATATATATATATATATATATATATATTTTTTTTTTTTTTTTTGGGCCTCTCACTGCTGTGACCTCTCCCGTTACGGAGCACAGATTCCGAAGGCGCAGGCTCAGTGGCCATGGCCCACGGGTCCAGCCGCTCCGCGGCATGTGGGATCCTCCCGGGCTGGGGCACGAACCTGCATCCCCTGCATTGGCAGGTGGACTCTCAACCACTGCGCCACCAGGGAAGCCCTGTAATATTCTTAATGTTAAATTCCATCAGTTTTTCTAGACATTTTATGTCTAGTTGCTTTTAGTTTCAATTAATAAATAAATTAGCTTGGTTATTCAAGCTAATAAATTCGTCTTAATTATTATATTCTACAGGTACCTTTTCTTCACCCATCTTTTTGTTCATTCACTCCTTAAACATTTATTAAATATCTATTTTGTACCAGGCACTGGGCTAGAGATATAAAGACCACGAATGCAGTCAAGGAAAAAAAAAATGCAGATTTGAAAAAAACAAACAAATGCACTTCAGTTTTTGTATGTTTTTAAGAGGTTTTTTTTTTTTTTTTTTTTGTCACAAATAACAAAGTCTCAGCTTGAACTAGCTTAAGCAAAAATGGGAACTGTGAGCTATGAGTGGCCCATTCTGGACCATATGCCCATCCTGAACTAATGGACTGTCCAAGTGGCAGCAAGTGGGGAAGAGTCTCTGATTGGCCTAAGTTGGGTTGTGAATCACTCCTTATCAATGAACTGGAGTCACTGGGTTATGTCAAAGTTGTATAAAATGGCTACTTCCAAGGTAAATATATATAACGGGTAAGAAATAATTACTGGAAAATAGGCATGTGTAGGAAAAACTATTTTCTTAGCACAGTATTTGTGATAAGTTTAGGGAATTGTGGTGTCACAAGTATGTCTCATATTAGGGGATGAAGTCAGAGAAACTTTATGAATAAGGTGTACCTAGAGCTTAAAGTCTCGAGTGATAAATGTGTGTTTGCTGGATGGGTCAAAATTGAGAGTAGAAAACTCCCCAGGCAAATGGAACAGCTGGAGCAAAGGCTTGAGAGTAAAAGAGCCTGATGAGTTACAGGCACAGTGTGTGGTCTGAAAACAGATAATACCTGTGGATGGAAGAAAAATGATTGAAGGGGGGATTCAGGATGACACACATATTGGAGGGGCAGTGAATGGCTGGAGGATGGATTTATTCTGTAGATTAGCTACTTTCGGAATTTTAAAGCACAGAACTTTTTTTCACTGCAATTAAAAATTTATGTGGGGCTTCCCTGGTGGCGCAGTGGTTGAGAGTCTGCCTGCCGATGCAGGGAACACCGGTTCATGCCCCGGTCCGGGAATATCCCACATGCCGCGGAGTGGCTGGGCCCGTGAGCCATGGCCGCTGAGCCTGCGCGTCCGGAGCCTGTGCTCTGCAACGGGAGAGGCCACAACAGTGAGAGGCCCGTGTACCACAAAAAAAAAAAATTTATGTGGAAATCCAATATATAAAAGAGGTAAAATATTGGCTTGCTCTGCCTGAAGGCAGAGGGGTGAGTCGGGAAGCACAGAGCTGGCCCAACTTGCTCTCAACCCCCTTTAGTTTCCATGAAATATCTTGAGGATTACTGCTGTAAGCAAAGGAATCTGAAAGAGTTGTATTTTGGAAAGAGTTCTCTTAAACAGTATGGCTGATAGGGTGGAGACTCAAATTTGTGAGGAGATGATTTTAATAGCCCAGTTGAATGAAAAACTAAGATTATTTAAAGCTGAGATGAAGATAAGAAGCATTATAAGACGGGCCCTTGGGGATAATAATTACCTAGCATTCAAAGATCTCAGTTCATAATGATACACACAGCAACATGAATGAATCTCAAATTCAGGCTTAGCAAAAGAAGCTAGACACAAAAATGTATATACTGCATCATTTCATTTATGTGAATTTTAGAAAAAGCAAAAGCAGTCTCTAGGGCCTGAAAACATATCAGGGATTGCCTAGGGCCATGCCTGGTTGTGATGGGGAATTGATTGCAAAGAAGCACTGGGAACTTACTGGGCTGTTGTCAGTGTTGTGTATCTTGGTTGTAGTGTTTCATGGGGGTATGAAATTTTCAAAAATCACCAAATTGTATACTTCAAATGAATTAATTGTATTGTTTATAAATTATATCTAAATAAAGTTGATTTAAGAGGGAAAAAACCCTCAATTCATAATTGGGTCTATTACTAAGTAACTGGGTGACTAATCAATCCAGTATATCTTCTGAGTCTCATTTTCTACAACTGCATGATAGAAATAATGAATAACTCTACTCCAGCCTACCTAACAAGTTTGCTTGTCAAGCTAAAGCCAAATAAATAATGGATTAAAAAGCACTTTTTACCCACCATAACAAATAGAGATGTTATTATTGGATCAGAAATTTGAAGACTAGGATGATAATTTGTTCTAAATAAAGGGTCTGGGGTTAGTCATACTCCACAGGGCTGGTGAAATGTTTGTCTACAAACTCTAAGTCATAATTCAATTCAAAATCGAATCAAAATTATCCTGGTCAGTTTTTAAAAGAGATAAAGAGATTAAATGATGTAGAATGTTATTAATTTTCCTCAAATTTGGCTACAGAAGAAAATAATGAAAAGACATCATTTATATATTATTCTTGTTAAAATAACCTTGTTTCATCACTATCAAGGAGCATTTATAAACCATTTACTATTCATGAAGTCATGTGTGCTTAAAAAGAAATATGACATGTGTTAAGTTTAAATTAAATTTCATTTTAAAGTATTCATGATATAATGTTAAAGCTACCACAGGGAAGCATTCAGGAGCTTAAATCTAGAATAATAAATTCTATAGCAAATATAATATAGCATGGATATCCTACCTTAAGATAGCATGAATAATTTGGATTAGATTTCAATATACTTTTACAAGAAAATAGAGGAGTTTGGACATAGCTTTAAAACTCCAGAAGTTCAGATGAAATGGGTGAATAAGTAGAACAGGAACTCCAGATATCACTTTCTTATGCTCCTGGAAAAGTAAAAGTTGTTGTAAGAAACAAAAACAAAAACAAACAAGCAAACAAAATGTTTTAACTCTGCTTGTGGTCTTGTAATATCTGGTTTGTGTCTGTTTCCTGTGGAAAGGTGCATTCATTATCTGAGGAGAGGCAACACAAGTTGGCATTTGTAAATTTTCTGTAGTCCAAGCTGTAACCCTCAGTGTTTACAGTCTCCAAATTTAGTTTTATAAAGGTATCAAGAAGTAATATAGGGGCTTCCCTGGTGGCACAGTGGTTGAGCGTCCACCTGCTGATGCAGGGGACACGTGTTCGTGCCCTGATCCGGGAAGATCCCGCATGCCGTGGAGTGGCTGGGCCCATGAGCCATGGCCGCTGAGCCTGCGCGTCGGGAGCCTGTGCTCCGCAACGGGAGAGGCAACAGTGAGAGGCCCGCGTACCGCAAAAAAAAAAAAAAAAAAAAAAAAAAAAAGAAGTAATATATTTTGTAGCAACAGATCCCCATAAAGTGAGTTTAAAAGTGATGAATAGAGCAAGAATACCAACAGAATAGCTTGTTATGAGAAGTATAACTACTGTAAGAAAACAGTAGGTGAACATTGTCACTCCATTTCCTCTAGAACATAATTAGAATATCACTTGGTGGACATGAAAATACAGTAAGAGGCATTGGAAGAATTGGAATCAAGATAAAATAAGTTGTCAAGATAATGAGAATAATTTGTGATAATGAGAAGGGTCTTTCCAATGGGATAGAAGTTTGGAGTACTATAAGGCGCTTTACTGAGGCTCCTCCCTGGTGGCCAGTGTTTCAGTGAAGTGGACAATCTTGCCTTTGTGACGCTTCCTTTATTATCCGGCTGTGGCAGACCAATCCCTGGTCACTTTCAATTGATGAACTCTTTCTTTATAATTATTAACATATTCAATTAGATAACATTGAATATGAATACTCTGAATCATGATATATTAGACCTTACAGATACGTCTGGCCTTCTTGGAGCGCAGTCATGTTTGCATCATTTGCAATTTCTTTATTTTCTTAAAAATGACAAGAATTACAGGTTTTTTAGGGAATAAGTTTTGTCATTTTTGTATCTATTATCTCAATTGCTAAAGTTCTAATCACATGCTTGAAACATAATTATTGATTAATTAATTGATCAGCATGACTCAAAGTGAATTCTTTCCCT
>NW_006793733.1:686631-693524 GCF_000442215.2 Lipotes vexillifer
CCCTATCAGTTCAAACTATTATCCATATATTTAACATGGTGAATGATTAAAAATAAATATATACATAAGTAAATGTTTCCTGAGTAAACATTTATTTATAGTCAATCCTGGTGTTACACCAGAAAACTTATTTTAGTCTTTCTTTTCCGTTAGGATAAAACATTTATTCTCTGTTCATATCAGTCAAGGGTCTGTTGCAAGTATCAGATAAGCAGAAAATAAGTGGTGTACTAAGAACATTGTTGGAAGGGTTAGAGGACCAGCTGCAGACTGAGGATGGGTTACTTCCAGAACACCGTCATAGAATGGCCACTAGGGGAGCTGCTGCCTTCTAATCAGGATGCTTAAGGAGACAGGGAGCTGTTCCTCTAACTCCTTGCTCCAGGATCAATCCAGCTCTGCTCAAGTCTGAAGATCAAGATGTTCTCACCAAACTCTCAGCTCTAAGGCCTGACCACCTCAACTCTAGCTGTGAAATAAATGAGAACCACGCCAACTACTAGTTTCAGGAGCATATTATCTCAAATATGTTTCATTCCAGTAAAATGGATGTTCTGCAGGTTCCTTGCCTTCCTTCTCCCTCTAAATGCCTGCAAATGTGGGGAACAGCTAATGGAACCTCTGATAAAGCTAAAAAGGAAAATCCACACTCCTCCTCCTTGTGGGCCAGTAGAAAGAGAAGAATTCCCAGGAGGGGGACTGTGCATCACTTGTTACTTCCAAATCTCATAAGGGTGTATATTGGCTTATCAGAAGCTAGGTCATAGGTGGAACTGAGCTGTCAGGGAGTTTGGGAAGCAGGATTGAGACTAGGGTGAAGCAAGAGAGACATCCAGGGCACAGAGTTTAAGGTGGCACTCATTCTAAGGTGCCAATCCTGTACTTGCACAAGCCTTAGAGTGAATGCATTCTTAAATATGCGGGACTGTACACCTCACTTGTCACACTCTAGTCCTGGCCACATTGAGAAGCCTTTAGCAAATGGAGTCGTTTGGAAGAGAGTTCATAAGCCAGTTTGCAGTACTGGCCACAGTCTGAAACTTGTCTGCTTAAGATTCAGCCAGTCCTTTCTCCTGTAGTCAAACTACCAACAACAACCCAATGACCACACAAAGCCATTATGCGTGCCTTTGTCTATCACAATACAACTATCTCACAAATAAATGAAAATTCAACACCTTTTCTCCATTTTAAGTGAAAGACAACTGTTATCACCTGTAAGATACCCAAAAGAAAACCAAATGCCCTGAGACCATAACATTCAGTAATCTGCTTATTTTATCTCTTTGTTCAAGAATCCTGGTAACCATAAAAACTTGGTTCTGATCAATCTGATTCATGGTAAAAAATAACTTTTTGTTATTCTATATATCATTTTTTTAACTGGAAAAGAAATTATTTCTGTATTCTTTCATAATTTAGAGTCATCTCGTAGATAAAATGTCAAAAACAAATTAAAACCATGATTCAGATTTTGTGCCTAGTAGGAGAAAACATGATCAGAAGATATTGCTGCAAAGTTCCATAGATAAATAATCCGAGATATGAGGATGTTACTGAAAGTCTCTTAGTTTTCCCTTTTAACAAAGAATACACAGAGAGCTTACCTAGGATGATACTAAGCATTTAATAGAGGAGAAAGAATCAAGCCTATTTGCCTCTAAAGTAATTTCTCAGCTGACTGACTTGTGAAAGCATACTCAAGAGGAAAATTCTCTTTAATATGACACTAAAAAGACAAAACATGCATGTAACACAGTACCAGTAGATTCCAATGGCAAAGATAAAGTGAGGAAGACAGGACCTGTCAGAGGGGTGAGGGTGAGAACTGCAGTTTTAGGTGGGGTGTCTGGGGAATGCATTACTGAGAAGGGGACTTTCTAGTAATAACCCCAAAATGAAGGAGGAAAGTGTAACGCTTGTAGATATTTTGGGAAAAGGATAGAGGATCCAACAAAAGAAAGCACTGAAGTAGGCGCACCTTCTGCAGTGTCCCACATGCCTGGGGTGGTGGGCGGGAGCGAGGTAGGGAATGCTACGGCAGAGATAATAAGAGAGCTGGGTATGGCCTCGGTTCTGGCCGTTTGTAAGGACTGGTCATTTTAAGAAAAAACATTCATTCGGGACCCAAAAAATGGAGCAAAAACATAAAAAATAAATACAGGCACTTCTTTAAGCTGATATAGGAGACCTACAGAAACATCTAGAGTGTGTATTATATTTAAAGATAAAGTATTGAGTTAAGTATTCTGACTAATTGGATTTTAATGATTGTACTTTTGATGATTTTTATAGGGGATTTTATATGTGAACCACAAATATATAACAAGTCTGTTAAACATTTATTTTTATTTGGAATAAAAGTCTGTATATTCCAAGTTATGAAGATAGTCTTCTTTGTTATAGAAACATTATTTTTATTGTCTTTCACATTTAGATTTTCAGTACATCTGGGATTGATGTTAGCATATGGTATGAGGTAAGGTTAAAATTCTTTTTTTCCCATTCAGATATACAATTTGAATAGACCATTTATTAAAAAGTCCATACTTACCCACTACTCTGCAGGGTCACTCTTATCATAAATCATCTAAGCATAAATAGTCCTACTTCTGTAGTCTGTGTTTTTTCCATTCGTCTGTTTTTCTACTCTTGAGCCAGTACTAAACTCTGTACATTATTGTTGCTGCATATTAAGTTTTGTTATCCTACCTTGATCTTCATTAAAACAATCTCGGCTTACCTTAAGCCTGCTGCAGTTCCACAAAAAAAAAAAATAAAAAGTAAAAGAAACAGAGATATAACAATTAGAAAGAAAAAAGAAAAATCAATGTTGCAGATGTTGCAGATGATATGATTGCTATTAAAAATAATGAATCCACAGATAAAAATATTAGAATTAATAAAAAATAAAGGATAATGGGTATTAAGCCAATATTCAAGATAAAAGCAATGATTGATTAGAAAATGTAATCTAAAATAAACCATTTACTACATATAGGGAGGAAAAACATGATATTTAGGAATAAAAAAATAGTTTAAGATTTTTATGAAGAAGGTTGTAATATTTATCTGAAGGTATTATAGAAAACCTAAATATGGAGAGGTGTTCATATCTTTAGATTCACTATACTGGAAATGACACCTCTCCGTAGACCGGTATTCCCACAGGATCTTTGTGGAAATTTACAACTAAGTTTTAAAATTATTTGGAGGTATAAGGTGTCAAAAATAGCCCTGAAGAAGATTTTCTTTACTATAAAAAATTACTATGAAACTAAAATTATTTTAATAGTATAGTATTGGCTTAAGGATAGAATTCTAGAAAAATGGAACAGAATAGAAAGTCCATAAACGGTCATATCTGTGTATGAAAATATAATTTAACTTGTGACATAGTTGTCAGAGCAGATCAATGGAAATAAATGGTTTTGAATTATTGTTTATCCACTTGGGGAAAAAATGTCAAATTAACTCTCTATATCATTCAAGAATCAATTCCAGATAGAATAAATATTTAAATGGGAATGGAAACCTCTATAATTATTACAGGACATTTTTTACAACCTCAGGGCAAGGAAAAGTTTACTAAACAAAAAACAGAAAATGCAAATCATTTAAAACAGACTGGGAAAATATATTACTAGATTAAAATAACTTCTGATCATCACAAATACCATAAAGACCACGAAATACAAGCTAAGAACTGAGAAAATTCTCACAACATATAAAACCAATAAAGGATTATTACCCCACCAATCAATCAACAAGAAAAAAAAATTAAAATTGAACAAAAAACACAGACATTTCATAGAAGAGGTATATGAATGACCTTTGAATACACAGAAAGATGCTCAAGCTCATTAGCAACCACAGAATTACACATTGCTGTCTCAGTAACACATTGTTTTACAGCACTCTGTGTTGTCAGGAGTGCGGGGCAATGAGAACTTTCATCCGCTGCTCATCAACTGAAAATTGTGGCAAACACTCTGGAAGACAGTTCGCCAGTGTCTAGTAAAGCTCGGAAGATCCTGCACCAGTACAGAAGAAGGTAATTTACAAGGCAGGATTGTTTGTGGTAGAAAATAAATTTTAACATTTTAAATGCTGATCAATTGTAGGATAGATTAACAATTGTGCTAAATTCATACAGTATGATAATATTCAGCAATGAAAATAAATTGACTACAGCTATGCACTGGGTTAATCTAATTCCCAAAAACATGATATTGAGAGGAATATATCACAGAACCACAAACAGTATAATTCCATCATTTAAAAAATTAGAAAATAAGCAACACTAATTATATATTCTTTACAGCCACCTGTATATGTGGCAAAAACGATAGAGAAATTCAAGGAGTTGATTAGTACAAAAATAAGAATGGTGGTTTCCTCTTGAGGTGAATGGGACTAGTGTGATTGAGGAGGTACACACAGGGGACATAGTTGAAACTCCTAAAATACTAGCCACGGTATCTCTTAACTTGGCTTGTGGGTCTCCAGTTATTCCTTTAGTTAATAGTCTTTAAATTTGAATATGTGTTTTAAAGCTCTCCAAACTTAAGGTATGTTTAACAGTAAAGTATTTTACACAAATAAATGGGTAATTTTTATCTATTTACCCTTGTAAAATAGACTTTGAGGTTTCTAAATTATTTCAGCACTCACCTTTACATAAAATACTTCTATGATTCCACTCACCCAGGTCTCCAGCTTTATTTGATTAATTCGCATGCCAACATTTTTCAGATTTCCTCAAAAATCTACATCCACTTACAGAGCTGGATTCTTTGATCACCTAAGAAACTCATTATCTGGTAGAGGAAAAGTCAAATGAAAGGAATTTTATCAGTATGTAATTATCCTTAGTTTTGCCTGTTTCAGCACAGGGAATTGCAGAACTGCTGGATTCTGAATCAGATGATCGGCCAGGTATTTACAGACAGTATCTCAATTAATTCTCATGAACTCATAATGCATCTGTTAAACTTCTAGTTTGCAAATAAAATACAGTCTCAGGAATGATTAAGTAATGTGTGCCTGAGTACCCAGCTAATAAAGGATAGAAGAGAGAAGTAATCTCCAGTTTTCAGGTCCTAAAGCCATGGCTCTTCCCACTGCATATGGCCACCCTACAAGGAGACTGGGATTGCCAGGTGCCATAGACGTCAAGCACAGTGCTTTTGATGGATTAAGAGCTTAATACATAGCTGATGGATGAAAGAATAAATAAATGAGTTTCCTGAAAAATATGGTCCTTACCTGAACATTGGTTTTTATTTTCTTAGTCTGTGGATCTTTCTCTCACCTTCGATGATGTGTCTGTATAACCCTGGACCACAGAAGTTCATTTAATAATTGGAAATCACACTTTCTCATACATAGAGCATTTTAAACAACATGCTAAATAAACAGTTACCATAATTCAACTCTTTTAACTGTTTTCTCCCCCTTTTTTATCATACTATATTGTGCCTTAGAAAACAGGACTGTAGCAACACACTTTACTAATGGTAACTACTAACGATAAGTACTGCTATGAAAATTACATAGGATAAAAGTTTCAAGTTATAAAAAATGAATTAGGTCTCTGTTACAAATTCTATAATTTCAAAATTCTGCAGAGTGATTGTATCACAGCCATATTGTGGTAGATGGAGGAAACTTTTACTTTTTAACATAAGGTTTCCTCAAACTCAAACTATACTTAATTGAAGAGTCTAGAGACTATCTCTCCCTTTCCACTGAAGTAGCTATGCCTATTAAATAATTATTGTGCTTCAACAGCTTCTTAATTTATAAGCAAGATCAGTTGGATAAGCAAGCATCTGTGCTATTCCCCAAGACCTCTATCCACCAGCTTGGGAATGTTTTGCTAATAGAATCACGAGGCTTTTATTGTAGAATTAGTGAACTGGTGAAGAACATTTATTTGCATGTCATACATGTAGTATTTTTTAAACCTATAAATAATGAAATAAAGTACTTGGATTTTACATGAAAATGATTTCTAGGTGCTTTAGGGAATTGGTGCCAAGAAAGAGCCTGCTCAAGGGCTTGCTGACTGTTTTCATGTGTCATAAAACAGCTACAGACTAACTGATTCCCATTTTAAATAGTAAAGAAAGACAGACTTTTCATCTTTTGGGTAATTTGTATTTAATATTGATGAAATGATCAATCTGAACAATTTCACAATTCCTTCCTCACTGACGCTCTCCTCTTTCTTTCTTTCTTTCTTTCTTTTTTTTTCTTATTTTTCTTTCTTTCTTTCTCTTTCTTTCTTTTTCTTCCTTCCTTCCTCCCTCCCTCCCTCCCTCCTTTAATTTTCTTTCTTTCTTCCTTTCCTTATTTCTTTCTTTCTCCCTTCCTGCTATCCTTTATTCACTCTATTTTTCTCTTCCTTCTATTCTTTTCTAACAGGAAAAAGACAACAAAGGTGGAATTTTTAAACCCTATTATTGCAATAGGAAAAATAATCTCTGGGCTTTGAATACTGGAGCAACTTTAAGAAAACTTTAGTCCTGACAGTAAGCTGGTGCATTAATTTGTCAAAAAATTTATAATTTGCAGTGTCATACTCTGAAAACAATAAAGAAAATTCAATGTAGCTGAAGACCCCTAAACTAAGAAATAGTACAGACACCAAATGCAGGCCCTAGTCTCACCTCACCCTAGTTGTATAATTATAGGTAGCTGATTTAGTATGCTCATCTACAACATAGAGTGTTTATTGAAGGAAACTCAAATGAGATTTCTCATGTCAAAGCAAGTTAAAAATGACAAAGCTCCGGGCCTCCCTGGTGGCGCAGTGGTTGGGAGTCCGCCTGCCGATGCAGGGGATGCGGGTTCGTGCCCCGGTCCGGGAGGATCCCACGTGCCGCGGA
>NW_006793733.1:693574-708372 GCF_000442215.2 Lipotes vexillifer
AAAAATATAAAAAAAAAAAAAAAAAAAAAAAAAAAGACAAAGCTCCATATACATGCAAGACGTTATTATTTGAGAAGAGAATGTTTCTTTTCTACCCTTTAATATTTGCAATTAAAATGGCTGCAATATTTCCTGGACTTACTGTAATTCTATTTGGCTTTTTGGAGAAGAGTAATTAGAAAATGGAAGTCTTCCAATCTGGCCTTTTGATGAAAAGCTGATATATTTGATGTTGTGGGTACTCATATGAGAATATCATTTTACCTAAAGCAAACCAGCAGAATGCTTTGCCTTACAACAGTAATCCTATTTAGTATTCAATTTGTCAGCTGTGTCACAGTCAGGAATATTTTAAACTGATTTTATGTTAAATTCAAATGCAGAATGTGGATTACATAAACATTTATCCAAGCTATCAAATAAACCAAATTCTTACAGTGACAATAAAGGTATATGTATATATTTTACAAGATTAAACCTCTTCTGTTTTCATTTTTGCTGTGTTTCCATAATGCCCTCTCATTTAACTTGGTTGGTTGGTCTGCTCATACAGGTGAGTGTAAGTTTTTAGTTCTTGGCCTGCCCTCTCTAGCCTGGTATGATCAAGACCAAAAAAAAAAAAGAGCTTGCCTTTGTTTTTTTTCACTCAGAGGAAAGCAAGTGAAGATTCTGGGCCGGGAGTGGATGGGCTCAAGGACACTGGCATCTTTACTTGGCAAAATTTACTTGCTAATTGAAACAACTGGAAGAAAAGAAAAGGTCAGAGAGAAGGTCTCAAAAAGGATTATGGAGCTACTGAAGGCTTTATTGAGTATGTCAAAATTCATTACTAATTTGGAAAATACTACCCAGAAAGTCTTCCATGATTGTGTTTGTATTGATTAACATGCTGAAATCTCATTTTCCCCCTTAGCTACATATAAATCCTTGGGGAAACTCTTGTTTTGAGTTTTAGTTTTCTTACTTATTCTCAGAACGTTTGGTGAACACCATACACTCTCTGAATTTTAACTTCATCTATAAAATTATAATAATCCTAAGTACAGGAATCCTGAGAAGATTTCCATTATTATCTCTAAACATATACAATGAGGAGGTTTAAATGGATGGGTAATTTGTACCCTACTTATATTTGTTTTGTTCACATTAACAAGCTTTTTTCCCGGGGAATTGTCAAAACCGACATGCTTCATTTACATGAATAACCATGCAACTTTTTGAATTCTTTATAACTTGAACAGGGTAGATAGTTACTGTTTTATTTATCCATGAAACAAAAGAGTAGCAAAGCAATGATGTTGTTAGCAACCAGAAGAGGCATAAAGCAAGATTACTCCATTCCTCAGTCATTTTAAAGAAAACATCAATTGTTATGACTGCCTTTCAGCCTTTGTGTGATAAAAACTCACTTTGTCTCCACCCCTCCCTCAGAAGAGTTTTCACTCATGGTATGAACCTGCATCCTTCCTGGTTGGTCAATCAGAAACACTCCTTTTGCTTCAGTCAGATCGATCAGTTGAGGGTGGTGAGTGGGATCTAAGCTAGATAAAACAGACTTTCTTAAGACAATTAATATATGACTAATCAGAATACATTCTTATACACTATATTCATGTCTTCAGAAATTGATGACTAACCTTCATATCCTAGAGAAAATAGAAAAAGATTGAGAGATGTCTGATAACATTGGCATCAAAAATGAAAAATCATGGTCATAGAAAAACACTTAGCAATGTAACATTCCATTAGTAGCATTATGAAGCTTTATTTCCATGTCAGGTATGGTTCCTTACATTAATATCTCTGAATCAGGGTTTTCCCTGACGGTCCAGTGGTTAAGACTCTGTGTTCCCAATGCAGGGGGGCGGGTTGGGTCCCTGTTCAGGGAACTAAGATCCTGCATGCCGTGTGTTGTGGCCAGAAAAAAAAAAAATCTCTGAATCAGCAAAATTAAATTCATTAGACAAAGAACGTCTAAGCTGCTTGCCTCAGCTTTCCCAGGTTAAGGAAGTAGTCCTTGGCCTCACATAGGAAGAAGAGAGAGCTCATCTAAAAGGAAACAGGGCAGATCCTGATCCTGAAGGAGCAGATCCTTTGTTTACCACTCAAGGTACCCAGGTGGAAGAGGAAGAGAAACAACAGTCCACACACATCAAAGTTAGCTAGCATTTTATCTGCTTCGCAATCTCAAACCCAGAAAATAGTGTTTCCAAATTTAAGTAATACCTTCATTCTTACAGAGGAATGTTTGCAAGACTTTGAACAAGACGTCATCTTGTTCTAGCCCCAGATTCATTCTTGGATTACAATAAGTAAGAGAAAGGAAGGAAAGGGGCACGATCGTCTCTAACAATTATTTCCCCCCAACAACCATCTCTCTCATATATATTCCCAGGTAAAGTACTGGAAGATATTTCCATTTATATTTTCCTGTAGGTGATTTCACTAGTCCTTGGTTTTAAATCTTACCCGTAAGCTGATAAAATCAAAATTTATAATTCAGCCTAGAAATGTCCCTTAAAATTCCAGACTTGTGTATCCAACTTTCTATACTTCCACCTGGATGTTTAATATCATGTCTAAAAGAGAACTTCTGTTCTCCCAAATTTTCCTTTTTCAAAGTAACTACCTTTCTGTTCATGTTCACAATTTGGGAAAATCCTTCACTTGCTCTTTTTAATCCATTCAAGCCAACTTCCTTCACACAATCACTGGAGAGATTTTTCTCAAATGTCTCATAAAATAGAAATTATTTTGGCATGCAATGCCCTTTATGATTTACTTTAGCTCTACCTTTAACAAGTACTACTTTTCCAAATGACCACAGTAATCTAGTCATAATAAAGAATATCTATTTCCCATAAAGTGATATGCTCTTTCCATATGCTGAAACATGCCCGGAATTATCATCTCCCCACCCAGTTCCTGCTGGCTTCCCATCCATACTTCAGAATTCAACTCAAGCAACACTTCTTCTGTGAACTGACCCCGACATTCAGGAGCTGCCTTCTTTTGTTGCCATAGAATCTCCTGCTTACATATATTAGAGTTAGTTTCACCTGGAATCTAACAATCTGAAATAATATGAAATTGTGTCTCTTTTCTCTTCTTATTAGATTATGAAGACTTTGAGGCTAACAATTTTTTCTGTTTTTCTTCTTGCTTAACTTTTTTTTTTTTTTTTTTTTTTTGTGGTACGCAGGCCTCTCACTGTTGTGGCCTCTCCCGTTGTGGAGCACAGGCTCTGGACGCGCAGGCTCAGCGGCCATGGCTCATGGGCCCAGCCACTCCGTGGCATGTGGGACCCTCCCAGACCGGGGCACGAACCTGCATCCCCTGCATCGACAGGTGGATTCCCAACCACTGTGCCACCAGGGAAGCCCACCTGCTTATCTTTAAATCAACAAGAACGTAGCACAGATTCTGGCAAAAGATGGTACTCTACTAATATTTTGTTAAAGAATAAATGCTACCAAATAAAAATCATGGTTTTGTTCAAATAAAAAACATGGTTTTGTTCATTTAAGATAAATCATTTAAGAATTATTTCACATTATTTTGTTAACTAACATATTTTTGTTAACTAATATAGTAGGCGTTTATTAGTTGTATTCCTCTGTTGACACCACCTTCACCCTTAATACCTGACAAACAAATCTGCAACCTAAAATACATTTTTTACTCTGCTGTGAAGAGATAAAAATAATTTGTATGAAAACTATGTTTAAAGAGTGAATTATTAAATCTCTAGCATAGTTCAAGGTATAATAAATACCTTTATCTGTGATTTGAGGTTTGAGACATTTTAATAAAAGGAGATTTGAAGTTTGAGTTTACAGTGGTTTTACAAGGACCATCCTGACAAGCAGAGAGATGTTCTAATCATCTATAGTTAAAGAAGAAAGCCCCAGGGCGGAAAGGAAATAAGAAGCTCTGGATCCAGTTGTATAGAGATCATGATCCCTGAGCAAAATTAAAGGTGAGAAATCTAAATCTGGAAGAAAAAAATTTTAAAATATTAGTGAGAGAAAGGAAAAAGCAATCTTGAAAAAGGAACATAAGGCTGGAAGTCAGCAGACCTTGACTCTGAACTTTGCTCATTGGGGGAACTTATGCAAATTCTCCATTTGTCCTAGTAGTGTAGATACAGCCAGATATGTCTGCCTTTGCTTTCTGTCCTAAAGTAAGCAAAGGTTAAGATAGGAAATAAATGAGGAAACAATTTTGAGAAAGGAAAACCCTCTTCTAACTTAAGCAATTATTATTATTATTTACAATAATAGTAATAATGAACAGATTAAAAAATAATAATATTAATAAAACAAGAGGGACTTACCTGGCAGTCCAATGGTTAGGACTCTGTGCTTCCACTACAGGGGGCACGGGTTCAGTCCCCAGTTGGGGAACTAAGATCCTGCATGCTTAGTGGCATGGCCAAAATAATATATATATTAATAAAACAAGGTGACTGGTGATGGTGCTCAGTTTTAGGGGGAGTCTGCCAATGGATACTAACTTTGAAGTGTCAAGTTGCTCCCCAGATACCTGAAACTATCTTGTTCACCTTCTTTACCCATTTACATTCTGTCATTCCTTCACACTCAGATCAAGTTAGAGAATTTTAGAGGTATTGGGTATTTCAAAAAATCATTAATCTAATTGCTCCTTTGTTTCATAGCAAAGGAAGCATATAAAGCCCGGAAACATTACATAATTTGCTCTAAATCGCCCTGCCCAGGGTAGCAACACCACAAGATCATATATTTGCCAACCACCAATTTGATACCATTTCTGCCCTGTGAATCCCTCTGTCTACCTGCAGCCCGGAGCCTAACTACTTGAGTTCATACAGCAGAAGACTGCAAGTAAGAATCAAATCCCATCTCTGTCACTGACTGATTGATTTAGGCAAATAATTTATCTTCTCTGAACATCTATTTTTCATCTGCAAAACAAGAAGATAATAAATGGAAAAAGTAATTAAAGATAGATCAATGGAACAGGATAGAAAGCCCAGAGATAAACCCATGCACATATGGTCACCTTATCTTTGATAAAGGAGGCAGGAATGTACAGTGGAGAAAGGACAACCTCTTCAATAAGTGGTGCTGGGAAAACTGGACAGCTACATGTAAAAGTATGAGATTAGATCACTCGCTAACACCATACACAAAAATAAGCTCAAAATGGATTAAAGACCTAAATGTAAGGCCAGAAACTATCAAAATGTTAGAGGAAAATATAGGCAGGGCACTCTATGACATAAATCACAGCAAGATCCTTTTTGACCCACCTCCTAGAGAAATGGAAATAAAAACAAAAATAAACAAATGGGACCTAATGAAACTTCAAAGCTTTTGCACAGCAAAGGAAACCATAAACAAGACCAAAAGACAACCCTCAGAATGGGAGAAAATATTTGCAAATGAAGCAACTGACAAAGGTTTAATCTCCAAAATTTATAAGCAGCTCATGCAGCTTAATAACAAAAAAACAAACAACCCAATCCAAAAATAGGTAGAAGACCTAAATAGACATTTCGCCAAAGAAGATATACAGACTGCCAACAAACACATGAAACAATGCTCAACAACACTAATCATTAGAGAAATGCAAATCAAAACTACAATGAGATATTATCTCATACCAGTCAGAATGGCCATCATCAAAAAATCTAGAAACAATGAATGCTGGAGAGGGTGTGGAGAAAAGGGAACCCTCTTGCACTGTTGGTGGAAATGTAAATTAGTACAGCCACTGTGGAGAACAGTATGGAGGTTCCTTAAAAAACTACAAATAGAACTACCATATGACCCAGCAATCCCACTGCTGGACATATACCCTGAGAAAACCATATTTCAAAAAGAGTCATGTGCCAAAATGTTCATTGCAGCTCTATTTACAATAGCCGGGAGATGGAAACAACCTAAGTGTCCATCATCGGATGAATGGATAAAGAAGATGTGGCACATATATACAATGGAATATTACTCAGCCATAAAAAGAAACGAAATTGAGCTATTTGTAATGAGGTGGATAGACCTAGAGTCTGTCATACAGAGTGAAGTAAGTCAGAAAGAGAGAGACAAATACCGTATGCTAACACATATATATGGAATTTAAGAAAAAAAAAGTCTTGAAGAACCTAGGGGTAAGACAGGAATAAAGACACAGACCTACTAGAGAATGGACTTGAGGATATGGGGAGGGGGAAGGGTAAGCTGTGACAAAGCGAGAGAGAGGCATGGACATATATACACTACCAAACGTAAGGTAGATAGCTAGTGGGAAGCAGCCGCATAGCACAGGGAGATCAGCTCGGTGCTTTGTGACCACCTGGAGGGGTGGGATAGGGAGGATGGGAGAGAAGGAGACACAAGAGGGAAGAGATATGGGAACATATGTATATATATATAACTGATTCATTTTGTTGTAAAGCAGAAACTAACACACCATTGTGAAGCAATTATACTCCAATAAAGATGTTAGAAAAAAGTAATTAAAGAAACATTCATAGAACACCAGATTTCATGCTTGGTTCTGAAGATACAGATTTAATTGAAACAGACCATACTCCTAAAGATCTCACAACTTTTCAGTGCAGCATTTTATAAACTGTACTCCGCGGCATCCTGGTCCTTCAGGAAGTTAATATTGTTTGGCCGGAAAAGTATAACTGTATGTCAGCTTTTGGAGATTTGTAATGCACATTAGCATATTGAAGACTTTCAAAATTTCTACTTTAAATCAGTTTAGTATAAACAAATAAAGATCTGAGATAATATTTATGAAAGTCCCTTGTTAAGTGTAAAATGGAAGACATATAATATTCATCCTGCTCTTCTGCAAATTCTTATTAGAGTTCCTACTTGTCTTTTTTAAATTTTTTTACTTCACTAGTCTTTTTTCTTTCTTTAGTTCATGTCTCCTAAGTAGTTAGTCATTGATGGGCTCTTGCCGTAGATTCAGATTCAGCTAATGCAATTTGCCAGGCACTGAGCTAAGCATATTCTCCGTGCTTTCTGGCCCAGCACATAATAATCAGTGTAAAATTATTGGCTGCTGCTGTGAGGATGAAGCGGAACTACAGATTCCTCTGAGCTGGAGGCCTGTATCCATGAATCAGAGTTGTCTTCAACACCTCTCAGAATTAAATTGCCACTCACTCTTCTCATTAGCTCCTTTGAAACTTGGTCCTTGATGAAATATATACGCTTTTGTTCTGCAAGTCACGTTAAAACAAGGACGATAGCAAACTGCTTCAGCACATTTAATAACAGCAACTATTGACATCAATGAAGCACTTTCATATGCCAGGCGCTGTTTTACACTGGAGATTATACACGTAGGCATTTACTCCTCCCCATAACTCTACCAAGCATGTTGTTGTCATTGTTGGTTTGCCCTTTTTTTTTTAGGCTACTGTTGAGATGATCCTGTTTTGGAGAGTTTATCCTGTTAATGTGGCAAATTAGATTTGTTGATATTTAAATGTTAAACCAAAGTTGCATAACTGTGATAAAGCCAGCTTGTTCTTGATATAATTTCATTTGGTTTTAGATTTGAATAGCTAGTGTATATGAAGAAAGTTCACAGCAATGTTCATTAAAGATATTAGTCTGTATTTTTCTTTCCTTAAAATCCTTAAAATGTTTTTGCTAGGTTTTGGTATCGGAGATATACTGGGCTTATAAATAAATTGGGAAGTGTTCCCTCATCTTCTATCTTCTAAAATATATTGTGAACATTGTTATTTTTCCTACCTTAAAAATTTGATAGAATTCACAAAAATATCTTCTGGGCATGAAGTTTTGTTATTTTGGGAAGGTTTTGATAATGAAATCTTTTAACATGTAATTGCTATTCATATTTCTATTTCAACATCTTGTACCAGTTTTTTGTTTCTTTTTTTACGGTATGCAGGCCTCTCACTGCTGTGGCCTCTCCCGTTGCGGAGCACAGGCTCCGGACGCGCAGGCTCAGCGGCCATGGCTCACGGGCCCAGCCGCTCTGCGGCATGTGGGATCTTCCCGGACTGGGGCATGAACCCGTGACCCTGCATCGGCAGGCGGACTCTCAACCACTGCACCACCAGTGAAGCCCGTGCCAGTTTTTTTGAGTTATGCAGTTCAAAGAATTTGTTCATTTTATCTAAGTCATCAAATTCATAGGCTTTATGTCATTCATAATATTTGCTTATTATCCTTTTATTATCTGTAGGATCTGTAGAGATATCCCAATTTTATTCTTGGTATTGTTAATTTGTATTTTTTTCTCTTTTGCTCTTTATCAGCATAGCTAGGGTTTTATTAATTGTATTAATTTTATCAAAGGACCAACTTTTGCCTTTGTTATTTTCCTCTATTATGTCTGTTTTGTATATCACTTATTTTTCTTCTTCATATTTTTATTTTTCATATTTTTATATTTATTTTTCATGTTTCCATTTATCTTCATTTAAAATGTCCTTGCTTTCTCTAGCTTCTTATGGTGGACAATTATAATATTGAATTTAAACCTTTCTTCTTTGCTAATATAAGCAATTAGAACTGTAATAGTTTCCCTCTAAGCACTGCTTTAGCAGTTTACCATGAATTTTGATATATTGTATTTTCATTATCATTCAGTTTGATATATATTCTAATTTCCCTTGTCATTTCTTTATTCACCCTGGGTTCATGTAAAAGTGTGTTGTTTACTTTATAAATAATTGAAGATTTTCCAGTTATCCCAGATATCTTTATATATTAATTACTAATTTAATTATCTTATGGTCAAACTCTTCTGCAAAAATCAATATTTTCAAATTCATGAGAAATATTTTATGGCCCAATAGATGATCTGTCTTGGTGATGTTCCATGCTCATTAAAAAGAATGTGGGCTTCCCTGGTGGCGCAGTGGGTGAGATGCCGATGAGGAGGACACGGGTTCATGCCCCGGTCCGGGAGGATCCCACATGCCACGGAGCGGCGGGGCTCATGAGCCATGGCTGCTGAGCCTGTGCGTCCAGAGCCTGTGCTCCGCAACGGGAAGAGGACACAGTGGTGAGAGGCCTGCGTACCGCAAAAAAAAAAAAAAAAAAAAAAAAAAAAGTGTGTGTTCTGTAGTTGTTAGCTGTTAGTGAAGCATTCTATATTAATCAGATTTAGATCTCCAGCCATGATTGTGGATTTTTTTCTCGATTTCTGTCATTTTTTGCTTCATGTATTTTGAAGTCTGTTATACATATATATTTATATATACACATAGAAAGTGAGAGACAAGAAGTGTGTGTGTGTATGAATATATGTATACATAAATGTTTATATGTACATATGTGTGTGTATATATATATATATATCTGATAATAATTCTTGTTTTGATGTAGACTTCATCTAATCTTAATATAGCCACAATTGCTTTCTTTGCATGGCATATATTTTCTATTTATTTACCTATCTGTGACTTTATGTTTAAAATGTATCTCTTGTAGACAGCATATAGTTGGGTAGTGCATTTTTATCCAGTTTGACAATTTGTGGCTTTTAATTAAAATGATTAATTCAGTATATTTAATGTAACTTTTACATTGTTTGCTTTAATTATAAAATTTTGTTAGGTGTATTTTTTTGTTCTATATTTTTTCCTCTTTGTTCCTTCTTTTATGCCTTCTATTCAATTAAATGAATATTTTTGAGTATCCTATTTTAATTCTCCTAATGAGTTTTTCATTTTTATTACTATTCTATGTATTCCAATATGTATCTTTGACTTCTCAAGTCTTCCTAGAGTTAATATTGTATACTTCACACTAAATATATTTTTTAAATGCACCTTACAACACTAAAACTCCATTTTTGCTCTCATTGGATGTTCTATTTTTGTCATATATTTTACATGTATAAATATTATAAATCTTTTAAGAAAATGTTTTTTTCACTTAAACAATCAATTATCTCAAGGAAATAAAAAAGAAAAAAAATGTGGTAGTCTATCCTATTTACCCAGAAATTTACACTTTCTAGTGGTTGTCAATCCTGTTTGTTATAGGTTGAATTATGTCCCCTCAAAATTCATATGTTTAAGTCCTAACCCATAGTACTTCAGAATATGATCTTATTTGAAAGTAAGGTGGTTGCAGATGTAATTAGTTAAGATGAAGTGTTAGGGTGGGCCCTATTCCAATATGACTGGAGTCCCATAAAAAGGGAAAATTTGGACATAGAGACATATACACATAGTGAGAACGCCATGTGAAGATGAAGGCAGAGATCAGGGTGATGCTTCTATAAAATAAGGAACACCATAGATTACCTGCAAACCACCAGAAACTAAGAGGGAGGCAGAAAACAGATTTTCTTCACAGCCTTCAGAAGGAACCAAAGGCTAATATCTTGATTTTGGATTTCTAGCCTCCAGAACTGTGAGACAATAAATTTCTGTTTCTCAAACCATCCAGTTTATGGTATTTGGTTGCAGCAGCCTTAGCAAATTAATACACTGCTCATAGATGCAATTTTCTATTATAATTTCCCTTTAGCCCAAAACTCACTGGACTTGCTCTGTATATTTTCTGTAGGTATATCCAGTTCCTTAAAATTAGCTAAAGGCAAGTTTTTCCCACTGTCCTTAATGCCCCAAACTTGACTCACTTCTTTTTTTCTATAGTTGTTTCTGATCTCCTTTTGGGAATATTCCTGATATAAATGAGCTTATCTATTAACATTTAAGAAAGTCATCTCAGAAAATTGGCCAGAGTGGCAGTTTTAAATTAACCTTCTGACAATTTATTTTGCAGGTGAATATTTAAACTAAGGAAGTCCAAACTGGAGGAAATAAGCAATCTTCCAAAATGGGCTTTACAAATAATGATAATAATAAAAACAACTTATGTTCCCTATTCCTTAAAGTAGCAGCCATGCTGGCATTCAAATTACTGCTGTTAACTTAGGGTACCACATTAATTTTCAGAAATGTTTGATTTATAAAGAGGCAGGAAAAGTCCTGCTTCCTTATAACTACCTCATATTTCCATTTCAGGTGAACAGAAATTGAATGGAAATACAGTTCATAAAAAAAATGTAAGCTGAAAATAAGTAACTTCTTGACATTCAGTAGAAATGGCAGCTTAGATGGGAAAGAAAATTTTGTTCATGCCCAGTATCAAATATATCTGCAATATTATTGAAGAAGTAATGAGAATTTATCTCCTGAAGTCATTTAATACCCATTACTAAAGGAGTTCTCAATGGCTTGTTCTGTGGGTACATACACACCTAGGCCTTTGGTGCACACACTAAAAGATATATTGCAATTATGTTGGCTGTATTTTCTAAACCTAACATCATGTCACATGGTTTGACCATAATATTTAATATTGTAATCAAGATAACATTATACAATTTAGAATGTTATGATCATCATAATATATATATGTACTAGAACTGAGAGAGAAAACTAACATTAAATCAATATTTATTATTATGCATTAGACATATTGTATATTGCTCTACTGATTTCTAACAGCATCATTATTGCTAGGCAGGAATTGTTATTTTTAATATAAAAAATTAAGATTTAGCTAATAAGTGAAAAGATAAAATATGAATTTAAGTCAGTCTGAGTTATACAATATGTTAAAACATTTTATAACATCTTTCAAAGAAAGAAGATTAATTAAGAAGCCACTGAAAAAAAAAAGAAAAAAAAAGAAAAAAAAAGAAGTCACTGAGCATTCAGATTAAGACTATATAAATTAAGATATAGTCAGTGGTAACATACAAAAAATATTTAAGAATATTTATGAAGTAAAATTTATAGAAGTTGTCATATATTTTTATGTTAGTAGATGAGGGAAAAGAAGAATTTAGAGAATAAGTCAACAGTTCTCAAGTCCACATACATAAAAATAATACTAGCAACTCCCCTTTCTTTATCCTGAAATAAAATTTCTAGATATCTAAAAATTATCTGCATCCATTTGTTAAGCAAAATCAGTATAATCCTTTAAATGTGACATATAACAAGAGAAATTAAAGGAAAACAATTTTAGCAAAATGTACTACAGTATATAAACCACAGCATGATTACCTTGGGAAAGCATAAGGAAGTTTTTATGCCTTAAATGGATGAATGAATGAAGAATGAATAAAGTGATTCTACAAATTTTTGTACCCATATGAATAATAACTATGAATATGACAGCTAGAAAAGCAGACTTATGGAGTAGTTATTATTGGAGACTCAAAGACCATGAGCTGTGTTGCCAACAGTGATATAATTTTCTGTAATGATGAAAACCTCTTGGCAGTATTTAGGAAAATGGACAGTTTACATGCTGTATGAATTTCTGGAAATTCATTATATATTGAAACTGCCAAAAATTCTGTATGCTTAATGTAAAAGAGAGTTGGATTCAAGGATGAAGTAATTTAAAAAAAAAAGTTTTTTTTTTTACCTTTCTGAATGTCCAGCTGGACATTTAAAATTCATTCAACTTGTGAAACAATTTTGGGGGGAATGTGGGCAACCTAATCTACAGGTTGTTTAGCATCTCTAGCCCCTACAAAAGAACTTGTACTGGTAACCCTCAATTTTTATGACAACCCCAACCCAAAAGACCACACAAATGTCCAAAATGCCCCATTAGGAGAATATCTTTCCTTTCGAGAACTGCTGCACTAAGATCTTGAGCCTTGGTGTTGGGGATCATGTAGATGCCGTTCATAAAGGTTGGGAACATGTAAGAAAGAGCAAGTTTTGGAAGGACAGATAATGAGATCAGTTTTATATATATTGAGATGGAATTAATGTAGGATATTCATGTAGGGTTATGCATGACAAGTTGGAAATAAAGAACAATAATTCAAAAGAGAGACTAGAGAGTAGTTTGGAACTATAAGAATGGGGTAAATGGTCAGAGAAGAGGATATAGAAATTAGAAGGAAAGAAATATAAAGACAGATCCATTTAAAATTATATTTAGGGAAAAGAAAATCAAATGGCAACCAGCAAATTAAAGCAAAAAATAAAATACAGAGGGATAACAGAAGTAGGACATATATATATATATATATATTTTTTTTTTTTTTAATTTATTTTTTGCTGCATTGGGTCTTTGTTGCTGTGTGTGGGCTTTCTCTAGTTGTGGTGAAAGGGGGCTACTCTTCATTGCGGTGCACGGGCTTCTCATTGCAGTGGCTTCTCTTGTTGTGGAGCACGGACTCTAGGTGTGCAGGCTTCAGAGGTTGTGGCATGTGGGCTCTGTAGTTGTGGCTGGCGGGCTCTAGAGTGCAGGCTCAGTAGTTGTGGTTCACAGGCTTAATTGCTCCACAGCATGTGGGATCTTCCCGGACCAGGGATCTAACCCGTGCCCCCTGCATTGGCAGGCGATACTTACCCACTGAGCCACCAGGGAAGTCCAGGGCATACATTTTTTAATGAAGAAAATGGAAAGAGAGATTTAGAAAGAAAGAGTGGCTAGCACTCTCAAGTACTTTAAAGAAGTGAAGGAGAACGAGCTCAAGAACCAAGACAGTTCCACAGAATTTGGTAGCATGACATAGTTAAACTTCACATGTAGAAGGGATTGAGAGGAGTAGAAACTGAAGATGCAGGAACAGGAATATGCATTGTTTCCTTTACCAGCTCTACTTGGCATCAGACTCGAAACATTCACGTTGCGAGCTTAGTCCAGGATAGACAATTGCTGAGAACAGCTAGACAATCTAGAAAAAAAACCAATCTGGTAGGATTATAGTGGCCACATTCTCATTGGCATGTGGATCTGGAATGAATCCTATTTCCTTCACAGCATTCAGTGGATCTTAGATGAGCTCTGGGCATAAGACTAGCCATTCATTGGTCTCCATATCCTGTAGAGATAGAAATTCTGCTGTGGCAGAGCCAGTCTGACAGGGTCTGCACACTCAGTCCTGTGCATGCTCTGCTTCTGAAACCAGACCAGCTCCAGAATCCCAGTGCCTGATTAGAACCCTCGTCTCACTGAACAGACCTTCTGGTCTGCAGTCCTCTGTGCCTCCTCTATCCCCACTAACCGAAGACATCTTTGAAACTTTGACAAGCCCATACCAGGGATCCCTTCCATACCAGTTCTTCATGCTGTTATGGACACCATATTTAAAGTGTTGGCTTTACAGTCAGGATTCTAGCTTCTTGCTCTTCCCCATTAGCTTTCATGTTCCTACATCTATAAGAGGCAAGCCTAGATGAATAAACTCAGCTGAGGAAAAGGAGGTGAGGGCAGAATGCCCACTCAAGAAATTTAGAGGTAAAAACGGCACAATGGACATTTTCCTCAAGCAGTATTATTGATGAGATCATTGAAAAGCCATCCTGGGACAAAAAACTCAGATACTAAATAAATGACAACTTGCTTTAGAGAGAGAGAGAGAGAATAATAAGCCAAAAAATTCAGAGTAAGATAACTCTTCTGGGGTGTTGGGAGAGTAACATGATTTTACAGTGTCTTCAAAGGCAGTGCTCACACATATTTTATTTCTTAAAATGGGTAACAGTAGGTATTTGTTTTATTATGGATACACGTATTATTGGGGTGTATGTAATATTGCACATGAATAGAAGGTATATTTTTAGTGGGGTGATAACAACCAAAACGACATCAAAAATAATCTAATCATTTGTTATTTGTACATCATGTTCCAGCTATTGTGATACAATTTTTTTTTTTTTTTTTTTTTTTTTTTTTTTTTTATGGCTGCGTTGGGTCTTCATTTCTGTGCATGGGCTTTCTCTAGTTGTGGCAAGTGGGGGTCACTCCTCATCGCGGTGCGCAGGC
>NW_006793733.1:708707-715175 GCF_000442215.2 Lipotes vexillifer
CGTTATGCGGGCCTCTCACTGTTGCGGCCTCTCCCATTGCGGAGCACAGGCTCCGGACGCGCAGGCTCAGTGGCCATGGCTCACGGGCCCAGCCGCTCCGCTGCATGTGGGATCTTCCTGGACTGGGGCACGAACCTGTGTCCCCTGCATCAGCAGGAGGATTCCCAACTACTGCACCACCAGGGAAGCCCTGTGATATTATTAATTTTCACAGAAATTCTGTAAGATAGTGATTATTATCCTTATCACCCACACGCTATAGAAGATCAAGTAATGTGATTGCAAAAAAGGGCCCTGGAGTCTGAGGACTTAGGTTCAAGTCTATGAACTGCCACCCACTTGCTATGTGTCCTGAAGTAGTTTACACACTGTTGTAATGCCTCCACTTCCTCATCTGTAAAATGTGGATAATAGAGCTGTTTACCTCCAAGATTGGTTATGAAATAATCAATGTACAACCGTGTTGTTATTCTAATTCCTTTTAGTATTCCTAACTGATGGTGTGAAGCTTCATAGTTCCAAAGTCTATGGTGTTCCATTGTTTAACTTAAGGGCGGGACTGGCAGACTATTTAAGAGAGTGAGGATAATTAATAAATCAAGGTCTCAGGTAGTAAGAGAGAATGGACTGATCTCATTTCTTTTAGGATTTAGCCTAATAGGCATAACAGGATAGAGCATCTAGTTTCCTTTTCAGCAGTAATTTTGGAGCTTTCTCTGCCCTTTGCAAAGCTGGAGATTTCACATGAGCTAGATCTCAAGGGCTCTGCTTGGCACCAGGAATAAGTACATTTGACCAGGTTTAATAGGAAGAATAGCAATGCCTTTGCTGAAGTAAAAGTCAGACCATATTTTTCCTTCTTTTCAAATATCACACTTGATACCCCAGCCGGCCAGGAGAAAGATGTGTAATTTTCCATATTTTAAACACAGTACACACAAAACCAGTCTATGTATCAAGTAGAAGCCATAGATAGCTATTATTTCTACCTGAAAATATTTTAATCTAAAAAAAAGTAAGGAAGAACTTTGTAAAAATTGGACAGAATTTTATGGAGTCATTTGAATATATTCTAGGGAACACCCAGTGTCCATCAGCGATCAGCAAATGAAGAGGTTATTCACATCATGATGGCTGTTTCAGAGGCAGTGTAACATAGTGGTTAATGCTGTGGGCTCAGGAGCCAGAGTGCTTAGCTTTGTATCCCGAGTCTGTCACTCACTAGCTGCATGACCATGGACAAATTACTTAACCTCTTTGTGCCTCAGTTTTTTGTTTTGAAATGGGCTCATTAAGAGTACTGACCTCATAGGACCTGCAAGGTTTAGGTGAATTAGTACTTACTATAAAACCTGCTGTCCTAAGAAAAATTCCAGGCACTTAGTAAGCAATCAGTTCTAAATGTTACCACAATATTAATTATTTCTTTATACCACTGACATTGTTTTATATCAGAGGAGTTTATTATAATTCATAAGAGACTGTAAAACTTTGTGAGATAGGAAAAATTATTCAATTTATAATGAATGATTTTTTAAAAAAATCAGTGGAAGACTTTTTTACTCATCAAGTTGGGAGAAGACAATGGAAGCTAAAATATAATATTTTAGCTTCAGTATGGTCAAAATATTACACACCCTTTGAAACAACAGTTCACTTAGGGTTATTTCTGCCAAAAAGAAAATTTCCAGATATTTGTGCAAAAACAGACATAAGGATGTTCAGGAGAGTGTATTTAATAATGCTAAAAATTTGACAGCAACCTGAACATCCAACAATGGAAAATTAATTTACTAAACCATGGTATAATACTATATGCATTAAAAATATGTTGTTAAAGAATATTGCTGTGTAAAATGGTAAGTAGAAAACTAAATGGCTACAAAACAGTATTTACATTATCATAATGTATAAAGGCAAACATATGTATTAAGATTTACATACAAATTGTATATACAACGAATAGTTATAATGGGGCATTTAATTAGTGGGATTGTTGATTTTTTTTTTCTTTTGTGCTTCTCTGTATTTTCCAAGTTTTTGGAATTGAACATATGTTAATTTTATATTTAAAAAAGGTTATTGAAATCAATTATGACTAAAAATATTGGATATGTAAATTTACAAGTATGTAAAGTTCAAGTTATAAAAATAATAAGGATATTAATTTCAAGAAAATAATATCCAAAAAAAATTAGTAAATATAAACACGTTTTCCCTCTGACAGATTCAGCAAACACAATCCAGATGCTTTAACAGCTCCAAAGAGGACAGAAATTTAAAAATAAACCGTTAGTTAGAAAAGCATCACAGGCCTAAACTTTAGGTGGCTGATTATTGGTAGACATTAGGCACTTTATGAACCTGTGATTTGATTATTTATAATAAAGGATAACATAGCTATAAACAAAGCATGATATGGATTTTTGGTGTGCTGAAAACACTGATGTTCATTTCATTACCAGAAACTTCACCTATTAAAAATGTGAATATTGTAGAATTCCTTTACACTTATTAATTCATATATTTTTTCAAAACTATTTACCAAATACTTTCTAAATTATTAATGCCTTGGACTAGGCAATTTAAATAGAGAAATGAATTGTATGTTTCCTGTTCTAAAGGCTTTATACAAGTTATAATACAATGTTTTGCAGTACATTGTATTGGTATGAGTTATAAATAATGCGTTGTATGTAGTTGTGTGGCCCTTACCAGATTCTTGGACAGCAATACCATAGAAATGAATATCGTTTCCACAAGACTCTTAGGCAAGCAAAGCTTTTTATTAAAAGAGATAGATAGCTTCTGCACAAGGGAGAATGCAGGAAAAGAGTGCAAGCTCTCCAAGTAGAAGGGGCGAGTTGCTTTTATAACAAAAGGGAGGGTTTGTCTCATGATCACTGATAATTTCCAGAAATGGTCAGACTCCTATGATCAGCAGCAGGTGGCTCCATTGTGGCAATCAGGAATAGCGGGGGCTTCTGAGAGAAGGAAGAAATGCATGAGAATTTTCTGCAAGAAAACACAGGAACAGATAAGGTTAAAATGTACAGTGGAGCTTCTTGTCTTGTGGCAACTAGGTATACTCCTTAGTGTAACAGAGATAGTTAATCTTTTATCCCTGGGAGCCTGATTTTTGTCTCTGGGACTCAGGCCCCCAGGGCCTTTGTTCTTTAGCTTTCAAGGCCTGTTTTGCCCAAGGCCATTCCCGTGTCCTTTTCCAAAATGGCTGTACTCTTGTCTTCATGTGTCATTTGTGTATAGTTACAGTACAATGTGTTTTGTTCTGGATTAGCACCTAACATGAAATGAACTTTGTTACATTGTATTAACTTGTCCTAGAGTCTTCATCATTAGTATAGAGAAAATTGACTCATCATTTCATTTATTACCCCATGTCCAAATAGACACCATACTCCAAACTGTGTGATACAGTAATTTTTAAAGACTTAAAGTCAAATGCTCTGTCCTTTATCAATCCAACTTCACCAAAATGAGCTTTAAACTACTTTAGTCGTTATTAGTCACTTATAGATATGGAAAAGTACCTCTAGATTGATTAAGATAGTGACACCTGAAATTCGTGAATTGCAATGAAGGAATAATACTTGTCCCATCCACTGGTTTTAAATTTCTTCCAGCTCTTCACTTGGCAAGTAGTTGTCTAGGAGCTTGACATAATCAGGATTAAATGTTGTTAAGTATAAAAGGATGAGAGTATATTTGGATTTTCATGTCATTGACATTCCATAGATAAGAGTGCACAATCAGTCACTCATCATTTTGAGCTGTAAAGAGATTTTGTGATTCAAATCAGAAAAAAAATTTTTTTTCACTGAATCATCACAACTGTAGAGTGGTTTTGACTTTGATGGCACTCAAAATTAGTGAGGAAAAAAACACCTCAAAAGCCTGCAGTAACATCAAAATATTAACAGTGCATCAGCTGGCAAAGCTGTCTACCTATTTCAGGACTGTTTTAGCTCTATAGTTCAGAAGGATTAATAAACCTTTATCTTCCCAGTACACTATATACATTTCTCTGGGTCTCTGCCAATCTTTTGGATGGACCTGAGCTTATTAGTGTCCCTAAAAGTTGTAGCCAGAACAACTCAGAAGCAGTTCTGCTACCTCGAATATAGTTACGACAAACTCATAGCGTTGTGGAAGTAGAAAAAAGAATAGGATCAAGAATTCTTTGTCACTAATGGACAGAAATATTCTCAGTGAAAAATAACACACAGTAATCTTGACAGCCAAATCTGTTTGACCGTGTCCTGCTTCTCACATCATGATCAAGTCTACTATCTAAAGGGACTATGGCCAGAGTAATTGGCAGGTGTATAAAAACCCACCACGGAAGCTCTTTGGAAGGGAATATATGACTGCACAAAATAAAGTGGTTAGCCTCAAATAACGAAAGTCTGTTTTCCTGGTGTCAAAGAAGGCCCTCGATTGGAGAAAAAGAAGAAGATGATGAGATGATGATAAGAAGCATTTATATAGTTCTTACTAGTTGGTAAGCACTGTTTAATTATTTGTATATTTTAATTCATTTATTCCTCAAAGAAACTCCTATTATGTTAGTACTATTTTCATCCCCACTTTAAAGATATGAAAACTGAAACTCAGTCAGGCAAATTCACTTGCCTAAGGTCACACAGGTAATACATAACACAGAAGGGATTCCACCCTGGCAGTCTGCTCTGTGTCTGTGCTCTTAAGTCCTCTGTTTTGCCATCAGCAAATAGTGAGTGAATAGATGCATAGCAGCAAAATATTTTCAAGATTCAAAACAAACAAAAAGGGCTTCCCTGGTGGCTCAATCGTTCAGAATCTGCCTGCCAATGCAGGAGACACGGGTTCGAGCCCTGGTCTGGGAAGATCCCACATGCTGCGGAGCAGCTAAGGCCGTGTGCCACAACTACTGAGCCTGCGCTCTAGAGCCCACAAGCCACAACTACTGAAGCCCATGCACCACAACTACTGAAGCCCACATGCCTCGAGCCCGTGCTCTGCAACAAAAGAAGCCACCGCAACGAGAAGCCCGTGCACCGCAACTAGAGAAAGCCCGTGCACAGCAACGAACACCCAACACAACCAAAAATAAATAAATTTAAAACAAACAAACAAATTCATATATACTCTTGAAAGTTCTTGGCCCTGTCTTTCAGAGACTTAGACAGTAATAAGCAACTTATGACCCATAGGTCGCACAAAATCTAATTCCAAAAACAAGAGAAAAAAAAAAGTTAAAGCTGATGCAATGTGAACATTGCAACATGATAGCAGTTGAATAGCAGTTGATATTTGACACCTGTAATTACTAAAGGCAATTTAATTATCCACCCCTCATATTTTTTAATTCTCTGGGAAACAAAACTCTCATCAATGTTTATTCCCTCAGCATGCGAAATGGCTGAAATCTCTGCTTTGTTTCTCATCTTCACAGCCCTGCTTTCTCAGCCTCTCAGCAACTGTCTATGAATCAGCCAAGGCCTGGCAGAGAAAAGAAGTATGGACTTTGGATCACCTCTCTGGATTTTCTTTTTCTCACAAGGCTTGTGTCTTGGTAGCATTCTGATAAATGAAAATAGATTTGCTTTTAAAATATTGTTTCCAGCTACTCCAACTCTTCTGAATGGGAGGCTTGGTTCAAAGCAAGGCAAATTAATCCATCATTGTTAATTAAAGACCTGCCCTCCTACCTAAACTTTAAAGGGAGATTTTTTTTTCCAGAGCAGAAAATAGAGACCTTTAATCATTTGACCATTAAGACAATTGTTTACTCTTAAATGCTCACCAACCAGTAGTAGGTAGCTAAAGGGATGTACCTTTGCATACCTTTCTAAGCTGGGATGATACCAATCTACATAATTTTCTCTTTTCTTTTTCTCAAATAGGTATTTTTATGGCAGTTATACCCTTCAGGGTTCATAGAATATGGGATTCCAGAACACAAAATCCAACATCAGGGCCTTATAGGGGTAATGCACATCATTCAGTGACTATGAATTGGGAATTAGATGCAGTAACTGTATGAGTCTTTGGTTATATCTTAATGGAAAGAGAGAGCATGCATTTTTAGTTATAGGACAAATAGTTGCATTGTACTACTGTCAGAGAAAAAATGGAAGATTTTATTCAAGCCAAATGTGAGGATTATAACCTGGGAAGAACATTTTAGAAATCTCTGAGAACTGTTCCACTCATTAGAAGTCAAGGCACAGTTATATAAGTTTTTTGAGACAGAAGGCTGTACATCAAATGACATATTATTGAGAGTTTACATAATCCAGATCTAGGTGCCATGTGAACTCTTATCAAGAAGCAATATTATCTTTAAGGAGTTGTCTTATTGACGCTAGGAGAATATTGCTCTTTATGATTGAGCAGGTATTTCTGCCAATGAGGAAGGCTTGGTTGATGCATAATGCAGGTACACAGTGCACAGTGAGGGAAAGA
>NW_006793733.1:715185-717883 GCF_000442215.2 Lipotes vexillifer
GGGAAAGAGGAGGCCAAAGGAAAGAGAATTTTTCATTTAAATTTTTTTTTGTCTTGCCATAAGATATGAATTTTATTTCACACTACTTATGAGCATTATTTAAATTGTGGTAATGAGATGAAATTTGTGTTTGTGTGTGTGTGTGTACATTTGTATGTGCATGTGCCATCCAAGCGGTTGATTGTGTTTTATATTTGTTGCTTTTATAGCCAACCTTCTGTGCTTCCTTCTATTAAGTGAATAGAGAATTTTATTTGAATATACCTTTTCCCTACTCCCTCAGTTCAAGTGATAATGGTATAGCTGGCTCTAACACTTGTGTATGGTCAGGCCACTCAAGATGGCTGTTCTCTTGCTCTTTGTACATCCCCTGCCCGACCAGTGCCTGCTTCACCTACACCCTACCTACTTGACTGACCTTCCTACATACTTGCCTCAGGCTCCAGTTAGTGATTGTTCCAAAAGGCAGATTCAAACAGTTGCTAATCAGGGAAGTGAGGGAATGCAGAACCTAAGGAGGAGTAGTCAAGAAACAATAGTGCAGCCATGGGACAAGGTCCTGGTTCCTCCTCAAGGAATATACATAACAATATATCTTTGAGTTCTTTTATAGGAACTAAGGCCTCCACCCATATAGAAGATGGTAACTATAGGCTCAGACCCCAGACTGGTTGAAAACCAGAGGCTGATGATTGAGAGTCCTGGAACACTGCCCTGTTACCTCACCATCAAACAATCAGAAGAAAGTCATGCACCCTGAAGCCCTCACTCCAAATTTTGCCTAGAAAAATTTCTCCCCAGAAACCATCAGGGAGTTTGAGAGTTTTGAACATGAGCCACCCATTTTCCTTGCTTGGCTCTGCAGTTAACCTTTCCCTTGCTCCAAACTCTGACATTTCACTTTGTTTGCCTCACTGTGCAGGAACTTGCATTCCATAACAAACCCACGCTCTTCTGTCAGACCTAGGATTTTTGCTAGAATTATTGGGAAAGAAGCATGTTATGTCACCATGGTTTCTAAGCTGGGATGATATGTTTAAAACGGTCATGGGCCACCACAAGAATGTGTGAGCTTAATTGCGGGAGAAGTAGAGCTGAGGAATCGAGACAGATTCCTGATGATCTGAGTACTTCCTGATAGCCACCTTTACCTAAAGGAAAAGGGAGCTACTATAGAAGGATCCCAGAAGTCAGACAGAGCAGACTGTATACCATCAGAATTTATACATTTCCTTTATATTTTTCTTTTTGCTCAAGCTAGTTTGAATTGGATTTTTACAATTCATATCTGAAAGAATTCTGATTAATTCAATTGATAAATATTTTGTGATTGCTTGATGGAGTAGGATTTGCTAAGCAAAAAAGAAATGGGAGAAATTTCAAAGGAAGAGATATAAAGGTTTCACTGATGTCAGTAGATGAAAGTCACTGTGATGCTTCCCATAAGACCCTTGAAATTAGGAAAATAAGATTGCTCTGTGTGAACTAAACCAAGAAATCAATGCCTAATGAATAAAAATTAAGATAATCAAAGTCACACTAAAGCTAGAATGTGGATTTTGTTCTGGTTGTATAGTCTTTGGAATTAAAAAGGAGGTCTATGGCTTCCTCTTTATCAGGCCTGGCATTGTGAAGGGTTAGTTGGAAAGCCTTACCAAACATCTTCATGGAAATTTTCTCTTTTTTTTTTGATCCAAAAAATCAGACCCAGCTCATCTTGTAACTGAGCAGGACCCTATGGGGCCTTCCCAGACCAGACTACCTCAGCACCATGTCCTCCACCTGCCTCTTGTCTGCAGAAAAACTGTAACCTCCTCGGCCTTCCCTGAGGTCCAAAGAGTAAATTTAACCAGAGAAATGAGAAAATGCAGTAAGAAAAGAGAACAGTCAAGCAAGACAAAATAATACTTTAGCCATTAAACAAAGTCAAGGACCTTTAGTTCCTCTTCAAGAGCTATAGATAATATTCTGAACCATGTCCTTTGAGTTGTTTTGAAGGTACTGAAACGACTTCACCAAGTGGGAGCAGTTAACCGTACACTACCTACAAGCACATATGTAAACCCAAGACCAGTTGGAACCAGGAGGTTGATGATGTTGATTCCTGGTTACCTCACCACTAACCAATCAGAAGAATGTCCACGAGCTGATCACAAACCTCACAACCCCCCTCTCTCACCCTATCTTTAAAAACCTTTCCTTGCAAGTCTTCGGGGAGCTTGGGTCTTCTAAGCACTAGCTGCCCTGGACTCCCTGCTTGTTGCCTGCAATAAACGCTCCACTTTCTTTTACCACAGCCCAGTGTCAGTAGGTTGGCTTTACTGCACACAGGCAAGTGGACCCAAGTTTAGTTCAGTAACTATTTGACCCAAATATCATTCCAGTAGTTTCACTGTGCTCTCTTTTGTGCTATGAGACATTTAATTTGTAAAATTCTGTGTAGAATGCTGAAACTCAGAGAGAGAGAGAAAAGGAGAAAGATTCCTGTAAGATGTTGCAAATCTGCCAGGGCTCCAAGACCCATGTGAAGGGAAGAGAGGTTGAATAAGGTTATTTTCAATGAGCTGAAAACACTGTACTTTAATTATAAAATTGCAGGTTACATAAGCTAACAAAAAAGGACAGGAAATTAAGACAGAGGTAGTTTGGGAACCAAGGGATTTCTCCAGTTGCTGTAGCAGATGCTGGATTTCCTGCT
>NW_006793733.1:717893-726878 GCF_000442215.2 Lipotes vexillifer
GCTGAATTACCTCAGAGAGGTCTGCATTCTGGAAAGTCAGATCTCTTGAATAAACTCAGGAATTCCATCCTATGGATTTTTAAGATACATACCAACACATAAAGTGGTTTGATTACACTCTGGGAAAACAAAGTTCAACCTGGCCAACCAAATCCTTGTTCTATAAAATATTGATTTGATTCATAAAAAATAAAATATAACTATTTCATTTCATTATTTTAGTGTCACATACAGTTCATATCTGTTGTCCCTGAACCATAGTAATTCAATAAATCTTGTAAACAAACCAACAAAAAGCAAAATTGTCTCAATTTTCCTACCAAGCCTCAGTGAGTTTGCTTCATCAAATTTGCAGTTGGTTTTACAGAAATAACTACTCCAGTAAGTCAAAATGCTTTACTCAGTCATTTTGTGTTACACTAGCTAACTTTTAAGATAAATGGCTGTAGCACTGCATTGAAATGAAAATAAGAGCAATAGGAATTTTTTCCTGGAAAAGAAAAATGCCAAGAAATGTCTACTATTAATTGCTTTTAGTTTGTGATGCAAAGAGAAAAACACAGAGGTAACATACCAGAAAAGGATGTATTTCTCTCCTGTGTAAATTATTGCACTGAATTTTGAAAATGTTTTACAGCTTTAATATGCTGGTTGAGAAACCATTTTTAGAACTTGCAAATAGAGCAGGTTTACCACTCTTCAGACTCTCTTTACTCTTTGAAGTCTGCACAGTGGCCATATCAAGTGCCCACAGCATTATGTTGGCAGTGTGTTTTCTCTGACCCCTGGGGACTTTTGCAATAGTGATATTGACCCTTTGATGTCTACACTCAAATTTTTTGATCTTGAAAGTAGAAAAATAAATATATTTGCTTATTTCTAAAACCATTTTCACACAAAAAGTCTATATTCACCTGTTGTTTATTTCCCTGAATGGTTTTGTTTTCTATTGAATCTTTTCTATTTACAAAGTATAACAGATTCTAACAACTGTGCTATGATCTTTTGAGTTTCCTTTAGCACCCCAGTTAATTGACCACCAGCATAGTAAGGTATTTATGCAGTGACAGATAAGCATCCAGAAAGTAAAATCAAAGAATCTGCTTAGGCAAGAAATGTTAACAAAACAGTATTTGAAACAGCAAGTAGGTGGAAGCACAGCAGGAAACTGGTGGTCAAAGGCAGCCTGGAAACTACATTAATGAAGATTCTGTTTGAACCTGAGAAGACAGTGTCAGCTACTTACTTACATCCTGCTCTGAGAAGATTAGTCCTCTACAGGGAAGGCCAGGAAATCAGGGTAGATTAGTGCCAAATTAAATGAAAACAAAATACACCCACAGGAGTATTCTTTTCATGACTTTAGAGAATCCTTCCATTTCATAAACTGCACAGAATTAATGAGTTAAGTTTGCAGAAGCACTTGCCATAAATGCTTAAGATTAACTGCAAAAGATGTCTAGAATTCAAGCAGAATTGTGATGTACTAACAAAAACTTATTTCCAAATGGTTCAAATCATGACATGCATGCAAATGTAGAATGAACATATGTCTAAAATTTATTTGACTTATTAATTGATGAAGGATCAGTATGATAGTCAACGTAATTCAAAGGGCATTTTAAGAACTAGATATTTATAGGATATTTGATAAAAGAATTTTAGAAAGAATTATTGGGTTAGATTTTTTTAAAAAACTGGTAAATGTTATACTGTTCACATTTAGGGTTAATTTTCTTACAGTAGAAATTATTTGCACTTCTGCCATATGAAATCTCCAAGGTCACATGTAACTTCACAGTCTTAACTCTTAATAAATAATAAATATCAATGTCAAACAATGGCATATTCTCTTAAAGAATTAACTGTTAGGTGATTCAGTTAAACAATGCTTCAATGTGACATTGAAAAGATATGCAAGCATTCTTTTGCCTTATTTGTATGTCATTTATATGTTTTTGGATACTTTTTCCTAACAATACTAAGCAGATAGGCAGGAAATAAGTCTTTGTATTTATAACCAAGTTGTGCCATTATCTCCTCAATGTGTAATAGCCATAAATTTTCCTGTTATGCCAACTAATTGTTTTCAAATACTGATCCTGGGACTTCTGTTGTGGTGCAGTAGTTAAGAACCTGCCTGCCAATGCAGGGGACACAGGTTTGAGCCCTGATCCGGGAAGATCCCACATGCCTTAGAGCAACTAAACCTGTGTGCCACAACTACTGAGCCTGTGTTCCCGTGAGCCACAGCTACTGAGACTGAGCACCACAACTACTGAAGCCCACGCACCACAACTACCAAAGCCTGCGTTTTCTACAGCCTGCGTGCTGCAACTACTGAGCCTGCATGCCACAACTACTGAAGCCTGCGCGCCTAGAGCCTGTGCTCTGCAACAAGAGAAGCCACCGCAATGAGAAGTCCACGCACCGCAACAAAGAGTAGCCCATGCTCACTGCAACTAGAGAAATTCCACATGGAGCAATGAAGACCCAAACGCAGGCAATAAATAAATAAACAAAAATTAAAAACCTAAAATACTGATCCTATTTGTCATTTATTTCTTGCCTAAAATATTTTATAGTTCTTTGAGGGGAACTTAGCTTTCTCAATTTATAATATGTAAAATCTTCAAGGGCACACAGCTGAACTTGCTGTTAGAATATCAAAAACGGACCATGTGATTTCAAATCAAAGACAAGGACTAGCTAGATATTAGAATTTTCTCTTCTGGTTTGGTGGATGTAGTAGGAAGAATACGAATTGGAGAAACACTGGAGAAAAATTGTAATATTGGAACTCAAAGAACTTGGTGAAATCTCGTTCTCTGATTTCAATTTGGATTGGTTATTATAACTTCTAATAGTTAATAAAATTTTCCAAGTTTCTGTGAGCTAGACAGTCTCTGCTTTCTCTAATTTTACTTTAGGTCCTATGAGGCTATGGCTAGTATAGGGAGAAATCCAGGGACAAATTATATCCAGATACTGATTGACAAAGCTGTCTTGTGTAGCTGATTAACTTAAAGATTTTCTCAAGAAATTATCATTCTCACCTTTGAATCTCACTGGAATTAAACATGACAATAGGCCTGGCAGTTCAATCTTTATTTAAAAAAAAAAATCATCAATAACCCTTGTTCTCATGCTATTGAAAACAATATAAATAGACATGACTTTTGCCTTTATAAAGTTGACATTTGGCAGCCATGGTACAGGAAAAAATTTCAGGACCTGCATAAGAAATATGTAAATCAAGATAACTCTTGGTTGTGTCTGTATAGATAACTGATGAATTAGAGTTTTACATATTGTTATGTAAAAATTACTTTTTAAACTTTTAAAAAATACATTCATGGATATGAAGCAATATTTTATATCCTAGAAGTACTTTATTAATTCTTAGTCTCTTCCAACAATCAGTTTCTGTGTGCAGTTGTGAGTTTAAGTGTATGTGTGAGAGAGAAACAAAATTTGTTTTGTTTTTTCTTTTGGAAAGTAAAAATCATGGGTGAGGCCAGACTGAGTAATACGGTCAGGAGAGCCAATGTGGTTTGAAAGAATATCTGAGCACCAAGGTCCTTGAACTGTGACCTATGATCTAGAGAGTCTCTCAAAGGATTGTATGACTAAAATTCTGCCGTGGGAATGTAAAGTCTTGAGAGGCATATGTGAAGAACATAAAGAAGGAAGCAAGGATTAATGTAGCTGCAAAGACTTTAAAAAGTAGCATCACCGAACAACTTTGGTGAAACCAGTAGTTTTGCACATTAAACAGTAGACTTCTAAAAATGCTCAGAGAGGACTTCCCTGGTGGTCCAGTGGCTAAGACACCATGCTGCCAATGCAGGGGGCCTGGGTTCAATCACTGGTCAGAGAACTAGATCTCACATACCGCAACTAAGAGTTCACATGCTGCAACTAAAGATACTTCATGCCACAAATGAAGATGCCACATGCTGCAACAAAGATCCTGCATGCTGCAACTAAGAGCCAGTGCAGCTAAAGAAATAAATAAATAAAATGCTGAGAGAATCTGGGAAACTGCTATAGTCAGACTCATTCTAGACTCTTTACAGCCAACTTTGTGATGATAATCAGGATTAAAGGAGAAAAAATCTCCTAAATAGCTGTTCATTGAGGCTGGCCTGGACTTAGAGGAGAACAAACCAAGTAGGTGACAGGGACAGTTTACTAGTAGACAGAGATAGGTGGGTGACATGGTGTTGAAAGAGGAGGAAAAGGACCTGAAACAAGAGGTAAAACCAATAGATGGGATCTGATTAGACTTATAAATGAGTGATAAAGAAGTTAGACCAAATGACCATGTCCCGAACATGGGGTTGACCATAAACTCAGATACTAGAGGTGTTCTAAAGGAAGAGATATCAATCAGTCTGAAGTATTTGGGGAATGGCTCACTGGGGTGGGGTTATATCTTCAGGTTTTGAAAATTGTTAGGACTTTACTAGGTTGAATAGGGGAACTACTACAAAACAACTAATACTGAAAAGTTGTTGAACACAGCTAGTATAGTGGGAAGCAGCCGCGTAGCACAGGGAGATCAGCTGGGTGCTTTGTGACCGCCTGGAGGGGTGGGATAGGGAGGGTGGGAGGGAGGGAGACGCAAGAGGGAAGAGATATGGGAACATATGTATATGTATAACTGATTCACTTTGTTATAAAGCAGAAACTAAGATCAGCTGGGTGCTTTGTGACCGCCTGGAGGGGTGGGATAGGGAGGGTGGGAGGGAGGGAGACGCAAGAGGGAAGAGAGATATGGACATATGTATATGTATAACTGATTCACTTTGTTATAAAGCAGAAACACACCCACCATTGTAAAGCAATTTTGTACTAGCAAAAAACAGCTAGTAGCTATGAAAAGCAACAAAGTTGCCAAATTAAAAAAAAAATAACACATGCATGAGAAAATAGAAAAATAGAAAAGAATAAAATAAGATTTTTCTCTCAGCTCTGCTGCACATCTCTTTGCTTCTATTAAGTAGGTCTATCGTACTCACAGTGGGGTGCCCTTCAGAGACAAGGACATTTTTCAAATGTCAAAAAAATCTTCTAATCTGATTGCTAAGCATGCCATGATTAATGTAAAGAAAGGTCAACTTCAATAACACATACAAAAAAGGAGAGTCTGAGATTTGATCTAAATGATGGCTATAAGCATCAATTAGTCAAACAAGCCCAATCATAGCTATTGGTTTAGACTGTGGAATAGCTGCCCTTCAAGGTATTTTCACTTTACAGCGGTTATTTCAGACCTTTAAGAACTGTTAAGAACATTGATGGTGGATGGTATTACATTTTTTAAATTCCCAAGGAGACTGAGGAATACAGTCAGAAAAGCTATGACGAGTCTGTTATTTGGATCTTTTTTTAAAAAAATAGTTTATTTATTTATTTGGCTGCACCGGCTCTGATTTGTGGCCTGTGGGATCTAGTTCCCTGACCAAGGATTGAACATGGCCCCCTTCTTTGGAAGTGCGGAGCCTTAACCACTGGACCACCAGGGAAGTCCCTGTTATTTGGATCTTAAGTGTGGTGGAAAATAACACATTTTTACTGCAATAAAAGCCCTACTAAAAAGCTTGAATCTATTATGTTAACTAATGAAAGAAGTACTTAATGAAGTTTTAGCTAGGGTTTTAAATGAATTAAATATTGAAAATTAAAGTACACTTAGAGAATTCTAATTCCTAAAATTATCCCCATATAAATGACAAAAATACATAAACAAATACAAATAATTTATGAACCTTGCATGATATGACCATAGTCCTACCTAAGAATTTCAGATTAAACAGATTTACCAGGAAAGATCAGGAAAAATAACACTATCTTGTGGGTAAGGGATTCTTTTTTTAATGAATTTTAATTATTTCCCCAGACTTTAATGTTATCTGTTAATGTACTTTATGAAAGATGAAAGCTAAAGTTTATTTTCTCATTAGCTTCATTATTGTCACTGGCAGACATTGATTCTCTCCTTCCCTGGGGCTTCACTTCAGAAATATGTAGAAGCAATATGAACATAGTAGTCATATTCCAGTGGGGGGGGGATTCTTTTGGTCCATCAACCATCTCTTAAATTTCTTGATTTTCATTCAGACCAACTGAGTGTCTGTTTAAAACTTTAAATAGCATGAGACAAAATTAAATTCAAGGCAAATTGAATGATATACAAAGTACCACTTTGTAACTTGCAAATCCACAATGAGGACATAGTTTGTCATGAATATTTGAATATTATAGCACCAAAATACCGAAAGCCAAATCTTCAAGAATTACGTGAATAGAAAGATAATAATAAATACAGAAATGTATCTCTTTTCCCTCATGTTAGATTGCATAGAAAATTGTATAAGTAAGAATAGAGGGTTTTTAACAAAAGAATTAATAAAGTTGGATGAATATAGATCTATAGATATATGTAATTAAAGAAAGGAACTCAACCATGGAACAGTTATAAAAATGAACTACATATTAAGCTCAAAGAAAAAGTCATTTAATTCCAAATTTGAAATAGTACAGACTGCATTATCAGATGATAATATAATTCAACTGGAAATCAAGAGCAAAAATAGAAGCCAAAGAAAATCTCCAGCTATCTCAGGTAAGCTCTGAAGGGGTTACCCTTCTGGGAATCACACAGTGTTCACACCTTGCTCCTATTGTTAAGCTTCAGGAGCCCAAGGATTTCTTTAGGTAGAACAGTCACAGGCTGCTACTTGACAGATTTTTGGCAACAGTTTCCTTAAAATCCCAGAAGGCATCCGGGCTATTTGATTCTGGTCAATTTCATAAGAGAGTAAACTATTTCCAAAGACAAAGATCTTAAACCTCAATTTCCCTGGTGGTCCAGTGGCTAAGACCCTGCACTCCCAAAGCAGGGGGCCAGGTTCAATCCTTGGTCAGGGAACTAGATTCCACATGCCACAACTAAAAGATTCTACATGCCACAATGAAGATCCCATGTGCTGCAACTAAGACCTGGTGCAGCCAAATAAATAAATAAATATTAAAAAGAGAAAGAGAGAGCGAGAGAGAGAGAGAGAGAGAGAGAGAGAGATCTTAAACCTAAGGAATCTTATCTGTTGGTCACTGGTCTTTTTCCCTACCCATTTGTTAATTTGGAAAATAACCACAATTAAGAAAACACCTCCTTTAACCCAGCCCTTGTCTGATTGTGCACTCCCCTTGTTTGTCAGGGAAAGCTTACAAGAGACATTTTGGAGAAATTCCTGGAACTTCAGTGTTGTCAATCTCATGCTTGCTAATTTTACTGCTTCAATACTGTATAGGATAGATTAGGGTTCACATAACAGAAATCATTGCAGCTAGGTTAAGTAGAAAAGGATTTAACAGAGGGAATTTGGTGCTTTCAAAATCACTGGGAGAGCTGGAGCTGGGTCTGGCAGGCTCTAGGCAGCACTGGAATCCACCTTTACAGTAGTTAGGATCCTGCCGTTTTACCTCAAATGCGGCCAGCCTTAAGAACCTACTTGCTTCTCAACATTTACCAAAAAGCTAACTAATTAAAATATCAAAAATATTGTGGTATGTTTTTGTTAAGTAATTGTTGCATTCAAAATTAGGTACCTCCTTCCCTGCAACTATGAAGACTTCATTCTAAATAGTAGTCATGTAACCCTTACCAAATGACAGCAAAACACTTCAATAATTAACAAGATTGAAAAGTACCATTGCTTTGGTTCATCATACTTATTTTTCCCGTGAGATGCGGTGCAGTTGTGTGGTTAAGCAAAAAGTGTTGATGTCATACAACATGAGTTCAAACTCTAGTATTAACTGTGAAAGCCTGGGCAATTTAATGATGCTAAGTTTTAATTTCCTCACCTGTAAAATGGGAATGATAATAGTATGACTACTGATAGAGACATTATGCAACTTAAGTGAAATAGTGTACTGAAGTACTTAAAACATCACCTAGCACATAGTAAGCCCTCAGTGATGGTGAGACAGGTTTTACTACCACCACCTTGCTACTTTTTGTTCTCGTTTTTCAAGTACACTACCTCTTTAAGTCATAATCTCACATCTGTCACCATTATGCTAGCAGCAATTGACTTCCTAAATCCCCAAATCCACTGATCTTTATTCAGTCCACATCCATCTTGGTCTCTCTGCTGCCTTTGACATTGTTCATCATTCTCATCCATTCTCACACCATTGACACTGATGGCATATAACAGCTTTCAGGCTTTCCCCCCAGTTCCACCCTGCATGCTCAATCTGTCACAGTAACTACAGAAATATTTGTGGTCATCTTTTTCTTTTTCATCTATCATCCTAGTGCTAGGCCTCATTATCTTATGCCTGTGCAAATTTTTTATTCACTTGCTGATGGCTGATTTTTTTTCATTATCTCTGCTTCAATTCATTTTGTGTACCAACTGACAAATGAGTATCTTTAAAATACTGATTATGTCATTCTCGTGCTCAGAAATTTTCAGTGACTTTCAATTGCCTACCAAATTAAGTTCAAATACATTGGTCTGGTTATCAAAACACTTCTCATTCATCTCCTAACATGCCTTTAAGCCTCCTATCCAGTAATTTCTGAAATGTGGCACTCATCACATACTATGCTTCTATTGAGGCTTTTCTCCTAATAGAAATTTGCCTGGAATGCCCTCTTCCCAGCCTTTTCCATCTCCTGACTTTTTATTTATCCCTCTAACCCTGGTTAAAATGCTTTCTTCCCTAGGATAATCCCAATTAGGAGCAATCAATCTCTCCCTTTTCACAACATTAAAGATTGACAGGGCTTCCCTGGTGGCACAGTGGTTGAGAGTCTGCCTGCCAATGCAGGGGACACGGGTTCGTGCCCCAGTCCGGGAAGATCCCACATGCTGCGGAGCGGCTGGGCCCATGAGCCATGGCCGCTGAGCCTGCACGTCCGGAGCCTGTGCTCCGCAACGGGAGAGGCCACAGCAATGAGAGGCC
>NW_006793733.1:726975-753095 GCF_000442215.2 Lipotes vexillifer
AAAAAAAAAAAAAAAAAAAAAAAAATTGATATTCATCATTGGGTGCATCACATACATGTTAGAGCCAATTTTTTGTAATATCACCTAACTGGCATATTATACCAGGGTCAGAAAACTTCCTTAAAGGCCAGATAGTAAATGTGTAAGTAAATATGGCTTAAGGACCATATGGTCTTTGTCACAATTATTCAACTCTGCCTCTTTAGTGAGAAAGTAGCTGTAGACTGCTTATGTAAACAAATGGTCATAGCCATTTTCCAATAACACTTTACTTACAAAACAAAAACAGTTGGCCAGCCCAAGGGTTGTAGTTTCTTGATCACTGCACTAGACCATCAACTTCTGAAATGCTGGAACCACGCTATATTTATTTGAACACTGTTAATACTACCACTAATGAGTCATTCAATACTCCCCTATAGTCTATGCCAGGAATTATGCAAATTCTTTTTTTTTTTTTTGCTGTACGTGGACCTCTCACTGTTGTGGCCCCTCCCGTTGCAGAGCACAGGCTCCAGACGCGCAGGCTCAGCGGCCATGGCTCACGGGCCTAGCCGGCACGTGGGATTTTCGCAGACCGGGGCACGAACCCATGTCCCCTGCATTGGCAGGCAGACTCTCAACCACTGCGCCACCAGGGAAGCCCTATGCAAATGCTTTTATGCACATTATTCATAATCATTGCAGTGACTTTAAAAATTCAGTATTGCTATATTCCTTTTGCAGATGAGGGAACTGAGGTGCTTACCACAAAGTGAAATTCTTATTTTTACATATTTGTTTACATATTTGTGGTTGAAGCTCTCTCTAAAAGGAAACTATAAAAACGAAGAACAAGTCTGTCTCCTTTGCTATTGTTTCTGGCACAGAATAGATATTCAACAAGTGTTTATTTAATCAATTAATGAGTGAATTAAGCACAGAGTAGCTAACCCATTTGTCCAGGGTCACACACACAGTAAATAATAGAGCAGGAATTCAAATTTACATTTTCCTTTTTTCAGTAGTCCTTCATTTTTTCCAAGCAAATATTTCTTGAAAACCCACCGTATGCCATGAGCTATGAGCTTTTAACCATACAGAACTGCCTATCATATTGTATACAATAATAGCCAACACTTATAGAGCATTTACTATGTGCCAGGCTCTGTTCTGAGTACTTTATACGTATCAACTTATTAACAATCCTGTAAGTTAGGTATTATTATTATCACCTCTAGATATAAAATTTAGGTACAGAAAGCTTAAGCAACTCACAATATCTAGTAAGTGGTATAATCCAGTGCTTTTTTTTACATCTTTATTAGAGTATAATTGCTTTACAACGGTGAGTTAGTTTCTGCTCTATAACAAAGTGAATCAGTTATACATATACATATGTTCCCATATCTCTTCCCTCTTGCGTCTCTCTCCCTCCCACCCTCCCTATCCCACCCCTCCAGGCGGTCACAAAGCACCAAGCTGATCTCTCTGTGCTATGCGGCTGCTTCCCACTAGCTACCTTACATTTGATAGTGTATATATGTCCATGCCTCTCTCTCGCTTTGTCACAGCCTACCCTCCAGTGCTTTTTAAAACGTTCACTTTATTGCCTTTTGATAAGTAGTTTGTAAATACTGATAAACATTGATTTTTCTCCTTACCTCTTCTTTTGACTAGTCGGTAGATTGTGTCTTAAAATAAGCTGCCTTTCATAACACTAAGATCCATGTTTCCTGAGAACCACTCCCCCCTAAAATTAAATTTTAATTCTGGTCATACAGAACATCTCATTTTCACCTTTTCATTTGCTTGTACTTCTTCCCCAATCTGCAATACCTCCCATTTTCTCTGTCACTTTAAACTCTCTCAAGGTAGGGAGATTATATATATATATTTTTAAGTTTAATAACACCATCTCCTAGAAGATAGAAAACATTCACTTAACCTTTAAACTATACCTGAAATCAATTCAGTAACTAGCATTCCTGGAATGAATTAGCCTGTGGGTCATACCCTAATGATTGAAATCTTACAAAAATCTTCCATTTCACTAAATAATGAGCTAGTAATATGTATAATACTCTGCATCCAGTTTTTGTCTTTTTACACATTATATATCAAGTTTCTCATTATGCATCAAATGAGACATTAGCCGTATTTTAACTTCCCTTTCAGGTATTTAAACATGCCTTTCTTCCATCTCTGGATTGTGATTTGGCTAAGAGCAGGGACTATGACTGATCCATCACAGTATTTTGCATAAAGCGTGCTCCTAGATACTTGTGAAATGACTGGATGAATAGGTATACATGTGCATATGCAACATCTACTTCATCTTCTAATTAGAACCCATCTTAAATTGACCTCTAAATACTTCTCAGACTGCTGTTCCTGTCCTTATTTCGCCACAACTGCTGTGGTACAGGCCCCCAAAGCCTTTCAACAACATTCCTAGCACAACAATGGGCCTAGCTTCCTTACACTTCATCTCACCCAACTTCTCAGTTCATCCTACTCTTTGCTGCCAAACTGGGAAATTTGGTTTCATTATGGATTATATAGTTGTCCACAGGTTCCATGATTCAACAAACTGCCAATTAAAAATATTTTTAAAATTTCCAGAAAGTTCCAAAAAGCAAAACTTGAATTTGCCACATTCTGGCAACTATGTACATAACATTTACATTTTATTTACAACATTTACATAGCATTTACACTGTATTAGGCATTATAACTAACGTAGAGTTGATTTAAAGTATAAGGGAGGATGTGCATAGGTTATAAGCAAATACTATGCCATTTTACCTAAGGGACTTGAGCATCTGTGGATTTGGGTATCTCAAGGAGGAAGAGGTGGTCCTGGAACCACTTCCCCGTGGATAGCAAGGGAAGATTGTATACTCTTCAGTGTCCTCCCTCCCATACTGTAGATGTAGGTCAAAGCTCCTCCCACCTGCATGTAGCCCTCCTTGCCCAGCTGTCCGGCTCACATGCATTCTGTATCCAGTTACACTGAGTACAGTACTTGAAATTTCTGGAACACACCACACTCTTCTACTCAACCATGACTGTGAACATATATTTCCTTCTGAATGGAATACCCTTTTTCCCCCCTCTGTGTGAGATGCACTTTTGTCCCAGTGTGGCACTCTTTCTTGACTTTTAAGACTTAAATATCACTTACCCCATGAAGACTTTTACCATGCCCAAAACTAAAATTTGTTCTCTCTCCTCTGCTCCTGTGGCAACCTTTTTTTTTTTTATTCTGAATATAATGTGTTTGTATAGCTATTTTCCCCATTGAAATGGATAATCTTTGATAGTAGCAACCTTCAAACATCTGTAGCCTTGTCACAATGCTGCCATATAGTCAAGTCAGCAATAAATACTTTTCAGTGAATGATTTAACTAATCAATCAATAAATTCATGCTGACATTAAAGAGGTTAAATATATGCTATAGAGATAAGAGTCATTCCATACAAAATTTTGGAACTATAACATTGATAAAAAGATTTTGAGTATAGCATTCATTCAAATCATGGCATGTGGTTATATATGCATATCCTCATAACTTTATTTGAAAAGAAAATGTCACCAGTAAGTGATTAAATTGCTTAATCAAATAATATCTGACATTTGAAAATGGATAACCTGCCAATTGAGTTGTAAGAAGTTTCTAATTAAAAATGGATATATAAAGGAAACTGCATTGGTTTTTGATGGCTACAGTATAAAAATTAATTATATAGTTATATTAAATGTACCATGAGTATATTAATTTTCCTAAATGATATTTAGTTGTTGGTCTCAAGTTTTCCTATTAAATTACTGCTAATTGCAAATTTGAAAAGTATTTACTTTAATGTTGAGGACAATACCAAAATATCTTATTTCAAAAGAAAAATCTACGTTAAAAATGGAAAGTATTCCTATGTAACTGATGTGGCCAGTAGAATAACATTCTAGTATACCACCCCTACCTGCCCCCGTCCCGATTACACAGTTTACAATGTTTGTGTGAGGGAAACTGCAAGCGAATAAAGTATCTACTTTTATCAACCAAATTAAAGGAATTTTCTGGTTTATTTTATTGCCAGTATCACAGGAATTTGAGGCACCTTTCAGTTACTTAGTGGGACATTTGATCAGAAGCAATTTTAGAAGACTATCATATTATCGATATTTTCAGAAGGAAAAGTTTGGCATAGGGTGTGAGTAAAAGGTATCAAGATACCAATCTTTCAAGAACACTTTTCCTCAAGTGGCTCCAGGGTCTGTTTAGAATCCAAAATGCTTCTGCCTTAGATAGTGGAGTAGGGGTTCATGTTGATGCAGAACCAGAGTTTTCCGGGGAAAATTATGATGCTTGAGCAAAATAAATAAAACACAGTCATACTAATAAATAAAGTAGAAAGGAATAGTCAAGTGTGGTACATGTTTTTTTAACAACTGGAAAGTGTTCTCTGGCAAAATATAATATTTAGAGCTTAGGACTGAATTATTCACCCAGTAGGTGCTCAATAGCCACTGGTTGAATAAATGAATATTGCAATTCAAGTTGTAAACATCCCTTGAAATAAAGCTCTCTCTTACAAAAAGAAGCAAAGACCCCAAGTTGGAGAATATCCAATTTTAGGATGGTGGAGTTATGCCCAATGAATGCAAATTAGCCTGTCCAGTAGTCCCCAGTGAAGTCTCTCACAACTTTTAGCTTAAATACTCATAAGGAACAAGAAAAAAAATAAAATTAAAAAAAAAGTCTTTGATTTTCATGGCATTTATTGACAGAACCCAGGAGGTATTATAAGAGATCATAATGATTCTGGTTTCAGCAACTAATTGATGGTCAACAGACACTTTATCTCATGAAAGAAAGTCCCTCTCTCTGCCTAAAATAAAATTGGAAAATAATGTATCTCTCTGTCTACCCCTTTGGTAAGAGAACCAAGATATGTACAAACCATAATATTTTACAGCTGCCTCTCCACCTTGGTAAGGCCACTGGCTCCATGAGGACCAAGTATGTTTATTTTAGTTCACCACTGCATTGACAGTAACTAGAACAGTGTCTGGTACCCAGTTTTGTATTTAATAATTATATTTCAAATGAATGAGTTGTTGAAAGGTATTTTTTAGGATTATTTCTCTAATTCTAATTTCTCCTCCTCTCTTTCTCTTGCCTACCCATACTTATCTAATCATTTGGTAACTGCAACCCCTAAGGGACAACACATTTTATTCTGAGAAATGTGGACCCCACAAAGAAGTTCTGAAGAACATTATTAGTACAAATTAGATAATGTAGTTTTCTTTATACATCACCAATTAACCAGGCAAAATGGCCAGGAGAATATCCAATTTTAGGATGGCAAAATTATGTCCAAAGAATTCCAAGTAAACTGCAAATTTTACCTGAGGAAATGCATATTCATGTGTCCTCTAGGCAATGGGGTGCTACATTAAACTGTGTTTATGGTGCTGTGTTTATCACTTGTTCTGGAGGTAGGGTGTAAGTCCTAATTTGTGGCCTTTGTATATTTTAAGACCCTATGACTTAAGGCAGAGTTATGGAGCTGGCTCCAAGACACCACTACCTCCAGGTATTTATACCTCAATAGCAAATGCTTATACAACAAACAAAATAGTGATATAATAAATAAAATAAAATAATAAATAATAAAAAACTGCTCCTCACTAATTGCTAAGCACTATAAAAGTCCTTTATTTGCTGCCTATTTATTCATGTATTATAGTACTTATTATTTTTATTTTTTATTATGATAATGCTGTGTCCATAGCAGATGGTAATTTACTTAAAAGCAGAAAATTACTTCAGTTATTTATTCAACAAATATTTTTTATCAACTATATGAATTCTCCATAGTATACAACATAGTAGACTTAACTATAGAATGGGATTGAAAAAAAGCTTTATTTAAAAAACTAAATTCTCTCTGGATTCTCTGTAGTCCTGTCAGCTTCCCAATTTCCTCCCTGACTGATACGTCCTTGGTCTAATGCATTCTCATGTAGTATTTGTTGTCTATACAACTCACATGAAGTTTAATTTTTTATGTATCTTTACATATATTTACAGTTAAATAACCCATATCCAAAATAAAGTAAGTTTCTTCTAAGTAGAGATTGGATCTTATTGTTCTGTGTCCTTAGGAGCCAGTCAAGGGGTTTTTATGACCCAATAGTTCTTTTATACCTCCTTTGGTTTCTAGCAGACAGGTTAGATTCTCAATAAATATTGGTTGCATTTAGTGCAATGATTTTCTCAAACTCTTAAATAATTCTTCATTCAGTTTCTTGATGTAGTTAGAAAATTTATATGAAAACTAAACATGTCACTGTTTTAAAATAATGAATAAAAGTTACAGTTACTTCTCCATTTTAAAAACTATATATCCAAAGTATATTAATGTTTGGTATCAATGATAAAATGTTTTCCTGACTAACCACTGGATATAAATCAAACCATATTGCCAAATAATGAGAGAAAAATATACATTACATTAATAAATCTTTGAAATAAAGTTGTTAACCTTTCTGTTGAACATTTTTCCATGCTAACAGAAGATATTCCTTGAATATCTCCACATGTGCTTTATAATTAAGGGGAAAAAAAACCTGATTCTAACAAAACCTTTTAGGTTACAACCATATTAACTCTATCTGTATGTTGCTGAAATAACAAAAGGCTGTTAACCCAAGAATATTAACAAAGAGAAGAGTTAGAACTAAAGCACTTTTTGACCTCTCATCCAGATATGATACCTTGCAAACACAGCTACTCCTAAAGAGCAAGTCTCTGCAGTAATTTTTTTAAATTATAAAAAAATCTGGAAAACAGAAAAGCAAGTGTAAACTGACTGAATGTTAGGTAATCTATTTTCTTTACAATGTAATGAATAAAGAAGTAGACATGATCTTAAATTGACAATGACATAGTCCAATAAATATACTCACAGGATATCCTATATCCTATCAAGCAGGAACTATAAAACTGCCTTCTCTGAATGTCTTCAATGATTTATTAAATTTCACACTTAATAACGTAAGGTGTGACTTTAGAATATGGCATTGGTACAGTATCCAGGCAAGAAAATTCACTTCCCTCTTTTTCACAATTATTCTGTGGTAGAATATGTATATTTTCCTCCCTAATGAATTGATGTTTCATTTTAATGTAACTTGTGTTTGATTTTTGAATAAGTGATACATTTACCTATTCAAAAAAAAAAGTGTACTGTAGAAAGTCTTCCTACTACTACTATTAGTTTTTATTTACCCATTCCCTCGTCTAGAAGCATTAAATGTTACATATTTTTAATCTACCCTTCCCTATGTATATACAAAGTTTTTTTAATAAATGAAAAGATACCATTCAGTCCTCCTACTTCTTACTATTCTTTTTGAAATGTAACAATATATATTTTAGGAATTGCTCCTTATCGGTGCATAAACTTCTTCCTCATTTTTTTTTATAACTCCAAAATTTTCTATTAAATAGTTGTAGCCATAATTTATTTAAACAGGTGTTTATTGATGGCCTTTGAGGTTGTCTCAATTTCTTACTAATACAGATCTTCCTTGATTTAGGATGAGATTACATCCTAACAAATTCATCATAAGCTGAAAATATTATATGTCAAGAATTCATTTAATACACTTAACCTACCATCATGTCTTGGCCTGCCTACCTTAAACGTGCTCAAAACACATTAGCCTACATTTGGGAAAAATCATCTAACATGAAGCTTATTTTATAATAAAGTGTTGAATATCTGATGTAGTTTATTGAATACTGTATTGAAAATGAAAAACAGAATAGTTGTATGGGTACAGAATGGTTGTAAAGGTATTGGTTTTTTACCCTTGTGGCTGCATGGCTGACTGGAAGCTTTGTCATACTGCCGCTGCCCAGCATCATGAGATGGCTAGCCTGAGAAATGATCAAAATTCAAAATTCAAAGTACTGTTTCTACTGAATGCATATCATTTTTCCACTGTTGTAAAGTCAAAAAATTGTAAGTCAAACCATTATAAGTCGGACACCGTTTGTACAAACAATGCTGAAATGAATAACTTTGAACATACATCATTTTGTTCATGTGTGAGAGTATCTGAAGAGTATATTCTTTGGAGTAGATTTGTGGGGAAGAGGAATGTGTGCATTTGTAGTTTTGATTTTTGATGCAATAAAAACTGTCTTCCATGGAGTTTGCACTAATTTACATTCTTACTATCACTGCAAGAGAGTATTTCCTTCTTCTTCCCTAGTCAAAATACTTTTAATATTTCTGCCATTTTCATAGGTGAAAAACATGACTTCACTTTTTAAAGTGAAGAATGACACATGTAGAGAAAAATGTACAAAATCACAACTGGATCAATGAATTTTCACAAGCTGAACAATTCCATGTAAGATAAGAGAAAGAAATTAATGATTAAAAAATAAAAATGTGGGGCTTCCCTGGTGGTGCAGTGGTTGAAAGTCCGCCTGCCAATGCAGGGTACATGGGTTCGTGTCCCGGTCCGGGAGGATCCCACATGCCCCGGAGCGGCTGGGCCCGTGAGCCATGGCAGCTGGGCCTGCACGTCCGGAGCCTGTGCTCCGCAAAGGGAGAGGCCACAGCAGTGAGAGGGAGGCCCGCGTACCACACACACACACACACACACACACACACACACACACACACACACACACAGGGGAAGATAGAACAACACACACAAGGGAAGATAGAACACAATTGTACTTAACAATAGTCAAAAGTATATGTCCCTTTGGCCAGAGAGGGTCAGTTGAAAATTTTCTATAAATGAGAAAATTCAGTCTGCATACCAAAATAACATAAAGAAATCAATAGCTTTTGCATATACAGAAAAAAGAAGCATTTAAAAGATATAATGAAAAAATACGTCTATTTCCAATACCAATAAAATAATTAAAAATAAATATAGGAAAATATATTTTAAAATATATAGGAAAATCTATACTAAAAAGTAATTGTTACTGAGGGAAGCCAAAAGATTTAGAGAAACAGAAAGGCACGGAATTTTGAATAATAATAATAAATAATAATAAAATTTAAAGTTGTGTTTTCTTAGGTTAATCAAAAAAGTAATGCAAAAACAATAATAAAATGCAATACTAGTAGCATTTTTATTTTTTTAATCATTAATTTCTTCTTCTTGTCTTAAGTGAACATATATAGTAAATACAACATAACTTGTTGACACACTAAGTATTTTACAGCGTAGTTTTGGTCTACTTGATTAGCCACGGAATGAGAAAGATGAATTTTAGAACTACTGGATTTTGGTTTTATTTCTTCTTTCTTCATAATTAATGCTTTATTAATAAGATCTTAGTTAGCACTTAGATATTAATACTCATAGCTTATTTGTGAATTGAGGTCTTATAATTACAAAGTGACTCTATTCTCATTTAATGTTTATTTTCTCCTGAATTCAACCTTGTCTAAAATTATGGTAGTGATCCTCTTTCCTTTTGTCTACATTTACCCCATATAATTTTCTCCACCCCCGACTCTCTCTCTCTGTGTCTATGTGCATGTTTATGTGTTTGTATGTGTGTTTTCAATTTTACATTGTTTCTTGAATATAACAGATCTAGATTTTGTATTAGGATCAAGTCGTATGTAATTTTTTTGCTTTGTTTAGGGTACTTGTATCTTCTGTTATTGTTCAGTGTTTCTTTTTGCTTCTAATGGTTAACTTTAAATGTATATTTCTGTATAATACCTTGATTTTCTACTTCTTTAGATAGTATCTATTGATTTCTCACCTTAACAAATGACATAATTCTATCTTCCTCTCCTTTCCACTCTCTTCCCTTTCCTCTCTTCCCTTTTCTCTTTGCAGATTATCCTATTTTTCTTAACGTTTTTCTTTGTTTAATTAAGTATGTTTGTACTGGATATTCTCCACTTATTCTCAAGAACCACTATCTGTAATTCTCCATTCTATTTTGTGACCTGAAAGGCTGACAAATATGGTATGGGCTGAATCAAAAGTTTCTGTTACCTTCTGGCTTCCAAGTGCATCAGTCAATGGAAACCCCCATTGAGTGACCCTATACTATCTAATGGGTTCTCCCTTACCTTCACATCTGTAGTAAGAGTTCCTCACTGTTGCTAGCTCCTGGGAATTTTACCATTTCTTGCTGGTTTCCTTTAACTTTGCCAGCATTAAAAAAAAAAATCCACTTGTCAACTCTTCTCAATTATCCCATTCAAGTATGTCATCTGCCTCTTGCTGAGACCCTGACTGATACATTATTTTTACCTCTACTTATTGATTTATCAACTTCACATAGTATCTCTGGACCTTTTGTTAATAAATATGAGAAAGTCAGCAGGCTTATATTCCCTCTCATCATCTCTATTCCTTTCACTTTTAGTTTCTTTTTGAAAAATATAATTTCTGTATTGTCTCAGCTTAAACTACTCACATCCCACTTTACAAACATATTACTTAGTTTATTTAATAATTAGACCCAGTGTCAAATATTTAGTGTTCACTACCATTTCTTCTGCTATAATGTCCCTGCCATCCCTGGTTATGGAAATTTGTTCTATAGTGCTTTTATTTTTAAGAAAGAGTCATGAGAATAACATCTCTGATTTCTTGCTTCTTACATGTTGAAAATATTTGTGCCTTCACATTTGAATTATATTTGGCTGAGTACAAAATTCTTAGTGGGAACTCACCAATTCCCCCTCCCCTCAGCTGCTGGTAATGTCTATTCTCTTTCTTTTTCAATAAATTTGCCTATTCTAGATACCTCATATAGGTAGAATCACACAATATTTTTCCTTTTTTGTCTAGCTTATTTCACTTAGCACAATGTTTTCAAGGTTCATCCATGTTGCAGCATGTATCAGAATTTCATTCCTTCTTATGGTTGAATAATATTATATTGTATGTATACACCACATTTTCTTTATTCATTCAAGTACTGATGGACACTTGGGTTATTTCCACCTTTTAGCTATTATGAATAATGCTGCTATGAACATTGGTGTACAAGTATCTGTTTGATTCCCTGCTTTCAATTCTTTGGGGTATGTGAGTACAGTTGCTGGATTGACATTTTATTTTTAATCCTCTTTACTTTTTTTGATGGTCATTGTTTGTGGTAATGCTTCCACATATGTTATTGATTATAGCCATAAGATAGCTCATAGTTTTATTACAGGATATGTTTATGTTTCCAGTTTTTATTTTTCTTGCTAATTTTGGGTGTTATCTGAGAAGAAAATGTGAGATAATGCTAATTTTATTCTACTACTTTGAACCAGAAGTATTTAATCAGTTCTTACTGTCAACTGATTTGTCCAGAGATGCTTAAAATATCAATGCTAAACTGAAGTTTATTTCCCTTTCTCATATATATATATATATATATATATATATATATATATATTAATAATAAAGTTTAGTACTTAAAAAAATAAATGAGTAACCATTTAGCACCTATTATACTCTGGGCTGGGTGCTTGGGGTTTTAAAATTATATATTATTACTTAATTTATCTAATTTAATCATTAAAGTAAGCCTTGGTAAGGTAACTATTACTCCTACTTGTTAGATAGGTTAAAATCTGTAACAGAGAGCTTGAATAATTTTTCAAAGCTACAGATCTAGCAAGCTATCTAACTGAGAGTGTACTCAGCTCTTTCTAACTCTATAACTCATATTCTTTTCTCTGTAGCAAACTGCTACCCACTGTAATGGCTAAGTTAGTTTGCAGTAAAATCAAATACCTCAATTTATAGCACCAAAAATTATAAGTATAGGCATTAACCAATTGGAGACTTTTAAATGTAAGTGTATAATCCATTTGGTCCAATTCAGGATATATATATATATATATATATATATATGGCTTGGTGTCATCTCAAGAGACTGAACTCCCACTTAAAATAAGAAAAACATAAATTCAGCATTACCTGGTAGTTACCAATTAAAAGATTGACTCAATCTGCCATTCTATTGATCTTTTCATTTCTCCCTAGGTTTCTTACGTACATCGTAGAAAAATGCTGAATACTGACATACATCTACAGTAAGGGCTAGCAATGCACACATTTGTAAACATCATCTTTTCTATGAAGATTAAGCTTATCTTGGCTTAAATAAAATTTTGTCCCTTTCTCTTAATGAAGATCATAAATTAATATGTCTAGGTGAAAATACGTTTTCAATTTCAAAGTATATTTGTGTGTTATATATCTTGGATGCCACAAGGTACACTTAACTTAATGAAACTTACACAGCTCTTACAATAAGACTCAACTTATAAGCCACTAAGTTAATATTTATATAGAATTATAAAGAGAATTGTAATTTTAAATATTCTTATTGGTCATTTTTATTATACATTAATTGTTTTTCAGATTTCAGTGTTTTTATGGATCTTAAGAAATACAGTATGTATTTATGTACTGTCTTGTTTCAGAAATAATTTAAAGCAATGTATAAGTGGATATGTAAAATAAAAAAAGAAAAGAAGAGTAGGGAGAACCAAAGGAAAAATAAGTGATATATATGTATGTATATATATACATAATACATATCAATTATAGATCTTGATATGGTGAAGTACTTTGTCAAGAATATAACCAAAGATATGAACACAAAGAAAAATTTTTGTGGGTTTAAATATATTACAGAAACAATTTTGACACTTTAAAATACTATATATGAAATAAAATTTAAATAACGTACGTTGAAAAATATATATATTATAGACCAAGTCGTCAAATATCTATAAGGAAAGACTAAATAAATAAGGCAGTTTCAGAAATTCCTAGGTACCTGGCCCAATTGCCAGCTCCTAGTAATCTAATCTCATCTCAATTTATAGTAATACAATTTTTCACATTGTGGATTGACACAGACTGATAATTTTGAGCAAATATATCATGTGAAGGACTGAAAACAAACAAAAACTAAAGAAAATAAAACAAAAGTGGAGGTATGTATTGATAAAATATTCCTCAAGTGAAAATTTGAATTGTGTATTAGGGTAAAATTTGGAAGAAACATAGACGTCTGAAAATAAAATACTATTAGATAGATAAATTATATGTCCAGAGGAGAAGTTGTTGTATAACCACTAAAATGTCTTTGCCAATAATATTTAAAGATATAGCAAGATATTTATTGATAAGTGAATATCTGGTTAAAATGTAGTGTAGTTCGATTTACAAAACCATACCCTTGTCTTTTTCTATCTAAACATTTAGATATGGATTCTTATTTAGAGATTGCCTCGAGGTTATTTATGGGTGGTTTATTTTCACCTCTGAGTTTTTTGTTGATATTGCCCTTTTCAAATTTTCTACAGGGAACATGCACTGCATTAGTAAACAGAAAAATTATTTACATGAAATAAACTGGTTGAAAAATGAAAGAAAAAGAAAGATAGGGACATAAGTAGGTACTAGACATTTGGCAAAACATACATCCTGAAATGACCTAACCATTTGATCTGAACTCTTAAAAACCAATAAGTAGTTTAACTTCATCCATAAGAGGAAAAAGGAATTTTTCAAAAGAAACCAAACAGTCATGGTACTAAAGCCAGACATAAACTACTCTAAGGCTGATTTTTAAAAACAACATTCTGAGATAAAGAAAAATATCTTTGGTAACATCCTTAAGACAAAGATTTAATAATGATGCACAAAACTGTCCTTTTCCTTGACTAAATTTTACTCCTCCTTCAGACCTTCAGTTGGGATATTGCTTTCTCTAGTAAGCCTTTCTGAAGCCTCCAGAATGAGTTCCAAGCTCCTCCACTTGGCTCCTAGGGCACCTTGCACTGCTCCCACCACAGCACTTTCCTCTCTGAGTTGTATGCATCAGTATACACCTGTATACATCACCAGGCTCCATAGGACTGAAGACATCTCTGTTTGGTTCACTGTCATACCCCTGGTCCTTAGCCCAATTGTTAGCACATAGTAGGTGCTCAATAATTTGTTGAACTAAACTGAATTTCGTAAGACTATCTGTTACTAAAGTTCAGTGTAAGCTCTTGGCATCATCAAATCAGAAGACAATTTACAAAATAATTTGGCAGGAGCTGTAGCCTTTATAATATAGTATGTATGTTTACCTCTCCACTGATCTGGCTTGATATTTTAGAATATCAGAGAAGGTGGATGGACTGTTTGCTCTGCATTTAATTATTCCTGTACATTATATCTCTCAAATGAACGTTGGGTTATAGCCAGCTCAAATTTGTTTAGTAACTGGAAAGGTCTTGATACACAAGTATTTTTTTGCTACCAGTTATATAAAGACTCACATGCCTTAACAGATCATGGGAGATAATGATAAACATCCATTTTGAAAGTTGTCTGAAAACTCACCAGTAGGATCAACTCTTTTCTTTGAAATATTTTGATTTCCTTTATGAACATAAGTAAATAGACAATTTAGATCCAAATTATGTTCCTTTTTTCACTGACACAATAGTTACCTGCTTCAAATAAAAGTTAAGTAGTGAAAACTCACAGTTGTCCCTGCCATCATTAGAAATGTGATGGGTCAAAAAAAACCCAGTCATTTGATTTATGGTATTATGCTCTTTATAGAGCAGTCAAAATGTTGAAATCGTCTAGTAAAAATACTAACTTTACTTATACAGTAACTGATTTTAGCTCTGCTTTTGGGCCACAATTATGCACCAGGACCAATCAAATGCTATGGCTTGAACTTCACCATGCAGACTATAATTGGTAAACCTAAATCAAAATCAATATTATCCTCCTAATTTTAACATTAACCAGGTGACAAATGTCTCCAAATATGAGAATCTCTTGTTAACTAGCTAGATAAAGATGTTAATACACATTTGAACTGCTAATAAGATTGGCACTGTTACCTCAAGTGACAATATAGATATTTCATACCATCTTTATTTATTTTTGTTTGTTTGTTTGTTTTGGCTGTGCAGCATGCGGGATCTTAGTTCCCTGACCAGGGATTGAAACTGTACTCCCTGCAGTGGAAGCGCAGAGACTTAACCACTGGACCACCAGGGAAGTCCCTAGATACTTCAGGGACTTAAATAGCTAGTTAGTGAGGACATTAATTAGAAATAGAACTAATACCCATCATCAAAACTTATTAAAATGTTTTTGATAGTTTATCAACTTCCAGAGTTTAATCTTTGTACAAACTCATAATACATCTTTCACTTAACTAAAGTGGGGCCATTTTTGCTCAGATGTTAACTGTAGTGTAAGAACAATCATTATAACTCACTGGGCATAGTTAATTACTTTCCAAAGGATTATTGGCTTTAACCACCAGCACTCAATCCGTAATGGTTGATGATATTCTTCACTTTATCAATTCAGTTTATATGAATTTTTTTCAGTAGTTAATGTTGTCATAGAAGTTAATTTATTTAATATGCTTAAAGGATATTTACCACTTTCTCCTCATTTTATATACTGAGAGCCAAACGGCTAAATGATTTGCTCATAATGCAGGGCTAGTTAGTGACAAAACTGGGAAAAGGTCTTCATTCTCTTAACGCTCAATTTAGCACATGTACTTACCATAAAAGAAATTTCAAGATTTAAATGCAAATTATTTACTTATGCATAAATGCATGTTTTAGAGATTCTTGAAACATTTACTGAATCCTTGGGATACAAATAACTCCATAGACTTATTTTTAAATCATTAAATTCACTTTTTATTTGTAGGTAGATAAAAGAGAGATATATCTCTTCATTAGTCAGCACAAATATTAATAATATTATTTCAAGAGGAAGTGATGACTTGAAAGAGAGATAGCAGTCCTGAGAGGCACCAATATAAGTTCATTAGTTGGTCTCTCCTCAAAAAGCCATAGCCCTTGTGTGTATTAGGATTCTTAAAGTGAATTTGTTTTCCATATTGAATAAATTGGTATTCATATGTTTTATTATTTTTTCCTAAAATATAATATTAAAGTAAAATCATAGTTTATTTTTCCATTTTTATATTTCTGGGTTATTCTGCTATTTAACTTTCCATTGTCCAGTTAGATGTAAAGTGTTTAAACCATTGCCATCTCATGACAACCTTGATACTGTTGATATCTGTCAGATGATAGAGGGTGTATATAGACACTCGAACAGGTTCTTTTGAAAATTCAAGATGAATGAAAATTTAAGTCAAGGAATAAATCATTTTGAGGAATACAAAGTATTGTTCAACTATGTTTTTCACCTTTAAAACTCTTATTTTCACAAATTGTAGGAAGCATATTTTGGTAACAGATAAACTATCAAAATCCATCTTTGTATGAAAGAATGAGCTGTATAAAGAAAAGTGCATATAAAAGACTACTTCCTGATTTTTCCCTCAGAATTTCAAATGGTGAATAGAATTTGTGAAAAATATGATAGTAAATTTTATATAATCTCTCTGAAAAATCATTTAACTCATTTTTGACTAAAGGCCAAATATAATGTGTTAGTTTCCAAGATGTAAACACTAAATTCCATGCACAGCAGCTGTTGGATTATCGCCAACAATCTGAATTTACTTACATAGCTTAAAAAAACAGTTCCCTATATTCCTAACCACAGCTTTTCACAATCAAAACTGCCATATTCGTCACATAATTACAACTAAACATATCACTAACCCTCTAGCAATTGTCTCTATGCTGTTTCTTTTACATTCTGACAGTTGAAACCTATAACTTAGCTCTAAATTTTTCTTTGTGTTCTGACATTTTAAAAGCAACATGCTGTATTTACCATTCTCTGCTAACTTCTTTGACTTCAGGAATTTCCTCCATTCCTTTTTCTTCTCTTCTTGTTCCAGAGTTACCTTTGGTCTTCTGTGCCAATTAGTCTACCCGAGAACATCCCATTAATTTTCTTGTCTTTCCTGTAAATTTTTCTATCCATAACAGTTTCTGCCTTGTTTCATTGATCAGTTCCTCTTGCTGGTTTAATCCTGGAAAACAACTGTTTCCATTATAAGACTTGTATTCTCTTCTTACCTGTGCTTAAGACCCAGAGCAGAAAGCAACATCTGGCAGCAACTTCTTATATTTATAGCATCCTTCTTACATCTACTTATTCACTGAATAGCACCTTTCTAGATAGAGGGTGAATGAAGATGAATACAATATAATCCTGCCCCATGTGGAGGGCTAGTTTAGCAAGGAAAACGTTGTAAATAAATAAGTGAAACAATATAGGTCTCAATCAAGTAACTAATGAATCAAACATTTTACATACATCTGATTGAGGGCCTACACGAGGCAGACACTGTACCAAGCCCTGAGAGATGACAGAAAACAAAATAAACATGGTCCTCTCCCTTGTGGAATTTATATCTCAATGAGGAGATAGAAATTGAATGTAGTCATGTAAACAGCACTTTGGAGACTACTAATTTATCACCTCTGTTTCTTTGATGCTGGAACTACATTCTCGTGCTTCATAGTCTGAAGATAAATATGGAATTAAACAGAATGCTTTGACCTACATTTTATGTATATCAGGCTTCCTGTAATAATGGACTGAAATCACAATGCTCATCACTCCCTGGCTATTATTTGCTGCAGCTGCATCTGTGAGCTGAGCTGGTCACTGGGAGGCCTCCAACCATAAGGCTATGTGGAACTGTCATTTATCTTCATTCTGCAGGGTGATATTTCACCTCACCAATATCCCCGTATTGACAAAGCTTACAGGGACCATTTTTTTTCTTTTCTTATAAATCTCTGGGCATTGGACATATGGAAACACATTTTTATGATCTATAAATATCATTATTTGCCAAAGAAAATCAAGGATAATGACAAAGTCAGATTTCCCAGAGGAAAGAAATCTCAATGGATTAGAGCAATGATGCTTCATAAAAATGATGTGGAACTTTGAAGTAAAATCAGCTAATGAATCATAAAAAAAAATTTCATATGCATTATCTTGCTTTCATTTTTATATCAACCTTTTCAGAAAGGTAGGACAGGTGTTATAATCTTCATGTTATAGGGAGAAATCTGAATGGCTCAAGATTATTGGATCCAAGGTCCTTTGGATTCCAAAGTGATGGTTCTTCTACTACAAATGGAGAGAGGAATGGGAATGCATCTGGATAAGGGAGAATGTCTGGCTGTGTCAGGAACTGTGCTGGTGAATTATGCATATTATCCCATTTGATGGAACAAGAGAAAAAAGAGAGGTTCAAGGATGGCTAAGAAGCTGATGTCTAAATTAGGAGCCTTACAGAATAAGAATGTAAGAATTCCTCAAGCAGGCCCAAGTAGTAGGTTCATCTGGTCCTGTGTTCTTGTCTGTTTGTGGCATTTAGAGGCAGGCCATCTGTGACTGAACCTCAAAATTTTGAAGACATGAAGATACATGTAGAATACACTAGCACAGATGCAGAAACACACACACACAACACACACAAACACACTCACTCACTCACTACTAGCTCTGTAACTTTGAATCATTCAAACTTCTCTGAACTTCAGTTCTCATTATCTCCTATCCTCATTAATATAGTTATTTTTTTTACTAGTTATATTGTATTGACATTACAGTTATCAAGTCACTGACTCATTGGGTTCACTGACTTCTGAAAATAGTTTAACCGGCACGGGCTAGAGAGAGGTTTGCTTAGGGGTAAAAAATAATCTACAGCAAAAAGAGAACACATGCTTATGTCGTTCCCAACCCCATGTTCCTTTGAAGGCATATAGACAACTTCTGATCCTGATGAAGAAATGGTGGCAGGGACATAATTCCCTGGTGCCAACTCTCTTTGCCAGTTCTGCAGTCTGTATAATTATATGCACGATTTTCTTTGTTAACAATAAAACTAATGACTAGGCTGGCTTATCCATGGTCATTTCAGCAGCATTCTAGGATTGCTATCCCACTTTACTTCTGCAGAATTCTGTTTAAACATCAGACTGGCTAAATTACCAAGGTTCACCAATCAAATGCTTGGTAGAGCTGATGAAAAGCTTTTCAAATAAATACCATAACAAAAACAATTCTACTAATTCACCATAAAACTGTAAGATGTTTTGACTTTATGATAATTGCTGGTCAGAAGCTCACTATTGTTTTTCATGCAGAATTTCAAAATTGACATTGATCTTGTCAGTGAAATCCCACAAATGTTTTTCCTTTAAGATGAAAAGAGTACTTTGAGTGGTGAGAAGACACAACTGCAGGTCCTTTATTTGGCAGAGCCCTATTGATATTTGAGCCTCAGTAGATATACAACATCCTTCGTTATTCTTTATCTTTGCACCTTTTCTCCTTTTCTTTCTCTATCTGTTGCTTTCATGGGCATCCTTGATGGGAGAACAAGAGGATTTTTTCAAAGGACGAAGTATACTCGAGTCATAACATCCTTTACACAGCAGGGAAACCAAATAAATAAAAGTTCTCTTTTTCAATGTTGTGCCTAACTGTGCTCTCAGGAAAGTTAATTAACTGAGGAAAAATTGCCAGAAATAGAGGTGCAAGGATTAGACTTTGAAAATGAACCTGGAGTCACATATGTATTTGTTAATGGTTAAAAGAAGAAAAATGCTTTCAGGAGGGATTGTTGAGTTTTTATAAGGTGTTTTCCAGACAGTTTAAATGTAAAAGGTTCATATCTACTGGATACATTTTTCTCAGTTCTTGTTCAAAACAGCAGTTTTTGAAATGAATGACACCAGCCTAAGATATTATATAATATGATACCCTAAAAATAAAATGTCTGAACATCAAAATTTCCTCAGTGTCCTGAGGTTCCCAAGACGAGTGGAAAAAAGGCTCTGAAATAGGGCATAGGATTGAGAGCTGTGAAAAGAAAGTTAAAACATACAAAACAAGGGCATGGAAGCTTAGAAAGTGCTTTTATCTGCCCATTTCATCTACTTTTCTGCTGGAAGTAGTGTTTCAATTAACTAATCAATCTACTTTCTCCTTGATCTCATAATGCAGTTGTCTTTTTTATTATTTTATTTAAAATATTGGTTTTCTTACATGTTGTATTTCATCTCAGGATAGTGTTTGCAAACTCACAAGGTGTTTGAAGTTTCGCATCCTGTTGAGGAAAGATTTTAAAGCCAGACATTTATATCTGCCAGTTTCTAATTTGGCCCATGAACTGAGGTTACAGGGATTTAAGCTAGAATGTGAACTCATCCTGACTCCTGTTACTTAACTCTTTTCATGCTAACTCCAGTCTATTGTTCCCCATAACCTTGCCTTGATTACTTTCCTCATTTACATACTTCAGGTACATCAGTCTGAGATTCTTTGATGCTGTATATTATAATTCTTGTCTTTTATACAACAACTGGGTTTAATAAGCATGAAAAAGAGGAAGGATGTAATCTCTCAACTAATGTCTCAGGTAGCAAAATAAACTTGTGACCTTTTTCTTTTCTTTTGCTCAAGTTAGCTATTTCTTCAAGAATCACTTCAAGATACTCTGTGTTTCAATAGTAGTCATCATTGCAGTACGAGAATTCTGTTCATATCCCAGATAGAGTTTTGCAAGTTTTTCATTTTGTCCTTTTGTTTGTTTGTTTATTTTTTGATGCTGTCTCCTGGCACCCCTTATCCCGAGTATCTGTAATTCCTGCCATGAGTGGTAGGATACGAGAGGAAACCAAAAGAGTAATGGTATATTTTTCTCCTACCATTTTCTCTTTGCCTCTTCCATGTCTTTCGGAACATCAGTGTAGGGGACCTGAAGTTTCCTGTCTTGCTTAGAGAGCCTTCTAAATAAATCTCTCCTGTTATCTCTCTCACAACACACTTTTATTTTCCTATAGGGCACTTATCATAATTTGCAAAACTATTTATTGGAAATGGGATGAAGAGACAGCTTGCTTAAAGGAGAATTCCAAATAATAAACATGGACTCTTCCCCTCCAGGGGGTGAAGGTTAATTCTCCCCTTGAGCGTAGGTTGGACTCAGTGACTCCTTGTTGATTAAGAGTATAGGAAGGTAAAAATAGTAACTTTGCAGTGGAGAAAACTGGCTCTACTTCTTGGCCAATGTTAACATCACCAATGATTAAGTCATGCTGAGAGCATGTACCCCCTAGTATAATGTAATGAAAGTGCACTTTATCCTTGTATTCTTCTCCCAAACCCATAACCCCAGTCTAGTCATGAGAAAAACATCACACAAACTTAAATTGAGGGACATTCTACAAAATTCCTTACCCGTATTTCCCAAAAGGATCAAGATCATGAAAAATAAGGAGGAACTGTCACAGATTGAAGGTGACTAAGGAGACATAATGATTAAATGCAATGTAGTATCCTAGATTAGACACTGAAATAAAGGACATTAATGAAAAAAAACTGGCAAAATCCAAATAAAATCTCTAGTTCAGTTAATAGTATTTACCAATGTTAAGTTCTTACTTTGAACAAACATGCCATGGTTATATACGATGTTGACATTAGGGAACTCTCTGTACTATTGAAACTGAGCAGGACCCTGTGGGGCTCCTGGACACAGAAGCCTTTCGATGTCCCCATTTCTTGTTTGTAGGGAATAGATTCCAGCCTCCATGACCTTCCCTGAGTTCCAAAGGGCAGATTTGAACTGTTGCTAATCAGGGAAGGGAGGGGGATGCAGAGACAAGGGAGGAGCAGTCAAGAAACAGTAGTGCCTGTCTTGGGGCAGGGAGCTGGTTCTGCCTCAAGGGATACACATAACAATATCTTCGAGCTCTTCTGCAGAACTAAAACCCCCACCAAATTGAAGATGTTCCAGAAAGAAAGTCAGTTTGATAACCTAGAGAAACTCATCAGGAGACCACCAGAGGCCAGATTAAAGGAATGCAGGCCCTGCACACACCTTGATCCTTATTAGAAACTCTGCCCTTGAACCACTGCTATAAAACTCTTCACCAAATCCTCCCAGGTCAGGGCACACAGTTTTTGAGGCCTGAGGCTGCTGTGTCTCCCTTTGCCTGGCAAAGCAATAAAGTTATTCTTTTCTACTTCACCCAAAACTCTGTCTCCAAGATTTGATTCAGCACCAGTGCACAGAGGCCAAGTTTTTGGCATCAAATTTTCTTCATCTTTTGTGTAAATCTAAAATTATTTTACAATAATTTTTTTAAGGAGAGTGAAAATCTTTACTGGGTATAGATTTGTTTACTGTCTGCCTCCCCCATGGTACCGTAAGCTCTAAGAGGCCAATGAACATGACTATTCTATAACTCTTTTTTATCCTGGGGCCTGGAATTGTAAGATTTCCTGGTAAGAACTCAGGAAATATTTGTTGGCTGAATAAGTATAACTGCATGCTGAGGACTTGTCCAACATCTGCTGTTTGCAGATTCTACTGGGATTTTATACCAACACCGGGGTGAACTCAAGACAACGTAGGCATAAAATGAGACCTAAGACATTTTCTTATACGAAAAAGCATGTACCTTCTTCTATAGTTCTGTCACGAAATGAGGTTCATTCAACTGACACACAGCAAGGCAAACACTGGAACTCTGAGGTTTACAGTAGAGAAAAGGCTAATTCACAAGGCAGCCGATCAAGGAGGCAGGAAAGCAAATCTCAGATTTCTTTCCCCTAAGATAAGGGTTAGGGCTATTTATGGGAAAAAGAGGCAGGGTGGTTTGAGGTGTGGGGAAAGGTGGTTGGAGGTAAGAAAAGTGAGGTAATCAGTGGTCTGTGCAAGGGTAGTCAAGCTTAAAGGCTCTATAGGATGCAAGTTCAGAAAATGGTGGCATTTGCATGTTCTGAGGGTGGAGTTTGGGGCCCTCTGATGTCAAAAGGTTACCCATGGGACACTCACACAGGCCCACTTGAATGGTTGGTGGTCTCAGCAGGTCTGAACTGGGCAAGAACTAGCTTAATGTTTCTGAAAAACAACTTAAGCAACCATTACTATAATGAGGTGGGAGTTTAGTTTAAAAATCAACTAAAAGCCAGTGACTAAAAGCAAGTGAGGCAGATTATGCTTAGTGGGATTAACCAGGGTATAGCCCTCAGTTTCATTTTCATTGGTCACATTTTTTAATTTCTACTTCTGGCACAAATTTCTCTGATGGGGTTCAGGATAAGTTACTCCAGGATAAGCTACTTCAAAATATGGCAACTTAGCATGTTAAATATTTCAAGCTGAAGGAATTTGAGAAATGGTGTATGCAGGGAGGACTTTCTGACCTTCCCTTGAAGTAGGCCATAAAACTCTCATGTGAGAAGTGCTCTCCCAATACTCAGAAGAAAGGAGCATTCTTATCTTTGAAAATGAAAGGACAAAGAAGGAAATCTGAACAAACAGGCCTTGTTAAGTTTCCCCCAGTTTACTATACTTAGCTCACCTTTGTCCTATCACATCTTTTCAGAACTTCCCATTATTCATCAAACCTAGCATGAAAATACTCAAATTTAACCATGTCTCTGGGTCTTTATTTCCTTATGAAGGCTCCTGTGTCACATAAAACTTATATTAAATAAATGTGTATGCTTGTCTCTTGTTAATCTGTCTCTTGTTATGAGGAATCCAAGTAATAACTTAAACAGGTAGGAAAAAAAATTATTTTCCTCCCCTACATTATTTTGATCCAATTACAAAAAGCCAGATCTGACAATTAAGTCAGCCATTTGGAATCTTAGTATTTAGAGCTAGAAATGCATTCAAATAATCAGGGCTTACTTTGTTTTGGTAGTAAACCTTTATCTTTAAACAAAACCATTAGTGAAATTCAAGAGGGACAAAAGCTCAGCTCTCTATTTTTCTTGAGGTCCTACCCATGCGGCTTTCTCCTTATAATTGCAGACCTTCAAGAGGAGGCCGGGGCTCTGCAGAACCCAGTTTGAAAACCAGAGCCACCATTTTACTGGTAAGGAACAAGAAAGACCTGAGAAGTGAAATGATTTGGCCACATATCACTTACAGAAATTTTGATAAGATCAGGAGAAAAGCCAAACTTTCTCGAGGATCTTTCCTAATGAGCTGAGTTAGGTTGTTTAGATGCAAATTATTCGTTTTCTCCATCACATTGAAATTCTAATTTATTTTCCCTAAAAACAAAGATATTTTTTGACCGAATAAGATAAGAAAAATATTACTCTCCATCTTCCCATCTTCCTCATGGTTTTCTTCTTTGTTTCATGAGAATTTTTTTTCTTTTCAGAGCCCACCAATATATCTATGGGCAGAGAGAAGTTGAGATCTCTTGTTTAAAGTTTATAAATTATAGTTCTCAAATCCTAGTTTCCATGATGACTCTCACACCTCATATGAAGACATGAATTTCTCTAAAAGTTGATCTATGATGTGTACAATAAAGTTAAATATTGAGATTGACATTTATATGAAGATATGTGAACCTCTCTGAAACTAGACCTCCCCAGGATATAATGAAATGCAATGTTAAGAATAAAACAATTAATTTAGAATGTGTGCCCAGCCTTACCAGGTAACTCAGAAAGAAATAAATCACTTCAGGGCATACATTATATTAATTGGAAGTAACAAAGTATAATATAGTAGAAAAATTATTTGAGTAGGGCATCAGGAAATCTGGATTCTACTTCTGATTGGGTTATACATTTTATACATTCATTTTGAAATCCCTAAGATTTGAAGGGGTGAACAGGGAACGATGAACTCCTTCTCAAAGTTGTGTCTAGATCTGAGTTTACAATAACATCTTTGCAGGATGTGAAATGAGAACTGCTTTTCGGGAGGCATTTCCTCTGCTTTTGCCGGAGCACAGGGAATACTTCATACATGTCTAAAGAATTCTAATACCTGATTTTACCTTCATACATTTCTCATGCCAGTGCACATTCCCTATACTAATGAGGCTTTCTGTTAAGTCCTTTCCTGCTAATGATGTCTAAAAACCGAAGACCAAGTAATGAGCCGATCAATAGCCTCCATTAAAGTCTCTTTGTAGAGCCTCTTCTAGTTTTATCTCCTATGGTGTGACCTCCAATTTGCATAAGAGAGATACTACTTAAACTTACATGCAGTAAGTTTGATTGACTGAACCTGACAAAGGTGGGGGAGCAATTGCCTAATTTAAAGCACATCCAAAAGATGCAGAAAATGATTAAGACTGTGCTATAATTACTCTAATAATTCTTATTTCTACTGGTTTTAAAAGTTAACTCCCTCATATAATTTTAAAATTAATACCCCCTAAGTTTATTTTCCTTAGGTCAGGGTATAAATCCCACTAAAATAATTCTAAATCAAGGGGCAATGAAAAAAGCAGTGGACATTTCAGATACTGAAGGAAGAAGAAGAAATGCCTTATCCAAAGACATTATGTTGGCTAGTGTCAAAAATTTTACATTCTGGTTTGTAACACCTCACCCCCTCCACGGGGCATTCTTCCTAAATTTCAACAAGTATTTTAATGTGTTAGAGTTGGCCTCAGAGATCCCTCTACCTCATTCACATTCAGTTGCTCCCTTGTTCTTATATCATCCTTCTAATGGTTTCTTTGCTGTCCAGGGACACATCTCTTCTTTCTTGGTGCCTCTCTTTTCAGACAATTCTCTCACCCATATCTCTCTTTATGGAAAATGCCAGTTTTACAACCTTGTTTTTAATATGGATCTTAGAAGTGTTTCCTTTTATCTCAAGTGTTCCTTTTCAATTTATCTTTCTCAGTTGTTCCTATTATCATTATTAAATGAGTTTCCAAAGTTTAGCGAGAAGACATCGTTGGGCACAGCAGCATTAAATTGATATTTAAAAGAATAATATCTAATATACACTGAGTGCTTACTGTGTGTCTGGCCTTGGGTTAAATATTTACTTAAATCATCTGATTTTATTCTCATAACATCCTTTTTAATTAAACACCCAGTTTGCCCCCATTTATAGATGAGAAAGCTAAGGCTTGTTTAAAAAAAAAAAATTCAACAGCGTAAATTTGAAGATTTAATTGGCTTTATTCAATGATTCATAAACTGGGCAGCATCCCATCTAGTAAACAGAAGGACACTCCAAGGTGTTGTTCAACTCCAAGGGGTTGCTCCAAGGGTGGAGCAAGAAGGTATGAGCAAATGAAAAGAAAGAACTGTTTCTGGCCAGGCCATCTTCTTCTGCGGGTAGGGAAA
>NW_006793733.1:753105-770594 GCF_000442215.2 Lipotes vexillifer
GCCAGGCCATCTTCTTCTGCGGATAGGGAAAGGCAGGGGTCTTTACCATGCAGATTACTTCCTGTTAATCAGGAAATTTGATTGACTGTTTGAAAGATCACATTTCTGGAAGGGGTTGAAACTGCAATTAAGTCTTGTTTTACTGTCATAGGGGGCAAATGACTCCATTTGGGGCTTGTTATTTCTTTTTAACAATCCCCCCTTTGATCAAACTCTCTGCCTGAGAGATGTGATCAAAATTGAAGGCATTAAAGCCCCTCTCCACTACTGCTCTATATCTTATAGCTTTTTCTGATCCTTTGTGTGGTATCACTAGGTCATGATGTTTTTGCTTAATCCCTGTGACATTCACAGGTCAGGGCTTCAAGTTTATAATCTTTAAGTCAGTTACTCTCTTTGTTTTTTTTCTGACATTCCAGTCTTAGGGAGATCATATCTAGTGGTCAGCACCTACAAAAATGCATTTAAACTTTTGATAAAATACAATGTGCCAGAAAGAGTATATGCATAATTCCAAATGTTTGGAGTGCACTCCAGAGCTATGGTCCCCAAGACCTGAACCAATTAAAGAAAGACCCTGTTGAAGGAGTCACTCTTTTAAGCCAAATGGCTTGCTTAATGATCTATGTAACTGAGTTTGAACTTTTCCAGAATTTTCAATCTGGGTACAACACATGGTGTTGGCCATCGCACAGACATCTCCTTGCTCACCTAAAAGATAATCAAGGGCTATCCTATTATCAGGAACAACTTTAACCAGAGAGTCTATGGATGTTTATTGGGCAGCAATTTTCTTAGCAATGGAATCTGCAATGTCTCCAAGAGTCAAGGAGTGATTTCTGATCATATTTTCATTTGTATGTATTCCTAATCAGGGAATATCCAAGGGTCAGTCAGGTTTTTAGTGCACGTGTGAAGAGAATTTCCTAGCTTGAAATAGTCATCCTAAATGCTTTACAAAGATGGGTGTTGCTGGTGAGCTCTCTTAGTGAGTGGGGACAAATTTTACCTCTATTAGCATGGGAATGTGGAGGTGAAGAGAGGGCATTATCTTTCCAGGCCAATGTGAGAATAAAGGAAAGAAAGACAAGAAGAAAGGGGTTCATTTTCAGTAAAAGTATGAAGTCTTGATCTGTCATCTTGGATGGAAGGAGTCTACCGCAGTCAACTGCTTCTCTTCCTCATCAATTTGATTCAGAAGTCTCCAGCATTCCTACAGGACCAGGTGTCAGGTGGGGTCTTCTTAAGCTATGAGATGTGTACCCAAGGCTGAAGGTCTTCTAGTTTTATAGAAGTGTCAGTGGTCAGGGACAGTTGGTAAGGTCCCTTCCAATGGAGTTCCAGGAGTGTCTTAGTTGTTAGTCAGTCCAAATCAGAAGGGTGGGAGAAAATTGGAAACATTAGTTTGGTGAGTTGTAGTCAGATATTTGAGGATATTAGAAGAATTCAGGATTCAGTCCAGTTTAGGGTATATAATAAGACCTTGAAGACAATTAACAGGACTAGAATCTAATATCTACAAATGTGCAAACATAATTTTTCTCTCCACAATTATCTTCATTTTTTACCAGAGATAATCACAGTAAAACTAATTTGTTTGACAAGGAATATGAAAATAAGAATACTCACTGAGAGTTTCTGAATTCTGGAGGAACTAAGCAGGAAGAAAAAGTAAATGCTTTACCTCTTTACAAAAAGGTATATCTTACCAAAGTGTTGATAGCTTTAGAGAAAAGATTTCTTTAAATCTGGAAAAAAATTAAGAACCTGTAATATTTTAAACACAAAGTCATAAAAATTATAATCATCCTCATCAGTTCATTTAATTCCATGTTAGTACTACTTCTTGTTCTGCTTTATCCAGTTTTCCCATTAGTTCTTTTGACCTTGCCTGATGATTGAGGGTAGGGGCAGTGATAATTCAAGGAGGTTTGCAAAGTTATCTTTAAGAATCATATGAGTTGCCCAGTGAAGTGGCTGCCTTGGTAACTGGAGACTGTGGAAGATATACCGCGAATGAGAAAAAACATTTTCTAACTTTCTTTGCCATTGTGAGGTCATTGGCCTTGTAGCAGGGGAAGGCTTTAACCCATCTGGAAACCATATGTACAATAACAACAACATATTGATAACCCATACTAAGTGGGAGTTGAATGAAGTCCAGCTACAGGTGTTCAAAGGGTCCAGAGAGAGGAGATCTGAGGCCTCTAGGGACAAAAATAGTTTTTCTTAAATGCACTATGGTGGGTAAAGGAATGCAAAAACCAGAAAATGGGTTTTCCAGGGAGCCAGAAAGAACCAAGCAGCTGTCTTGTAGTTCCCATAGCCCAGCCCTGAATGTTCATTAATATATAGCTATGTTTACTTCTTTTAATTTCTCTGATTTAGGAGCAGACTATTGTCATGTTACAAGGACATCAGGATGGCAAAAGTCTGGCAACTGAGTGGCCATTTTTGCAAAAGCAGAACAGATTTTGCCTACGTTTGCCACAATCCTAATAGCTTCTGTTGCTGCTGCCTTTGCATGAAAGTCAGCTAGGGCATTTTCTTGATATTCAGATTCAGTGCATTTAGTGTGAACCTCATTTTTTGTCATCAAATTACTTTTCAGAAAGTAAGAATAGCAGTGAGAAGATCACCTATTTGTTGCCCATTTTTGACCATGGTCCCAGAGAACATCATATGCTGTAATACAATGGCTAGAATTACAAGTGATAACATTATACCAAGGCATATCACATTTCTAGGAATTTCACACAGTTTCTAGAAGACTTACATACCTGTGCCAATGCAAAATAAAGAAGGCCTAGTATTGCTTAAAAATATATATTATATTAAATATTTATTAAATTTATAACAGTAACACGTTATACTAAACAAATATTTAAGACTAGAATATATTTAAGTGTGATAGATCACAACTAACCTAGAACAACATTTGGTATATAACAGGCATCCAATACATATTTGTTGAATATGTAGCTAAGAAACTTCAAATCCATGAATTAATTCATATGTATGAAAAACTAAGCCTTTGATGTCAAATAGCAATCTGAAGATATCTAGAAGATAAAACTATTACTGCCTGTGAGCCATTGTTAAAACAATATGGAAGGACTACCCATATGTTACAGCAGACGTGGGAGATTCCTTTTAATTTTATTTATTTTATTCTATTTTATTTTATTTTTCAAAAATCTAAAACATTTTTATTCTCAAACAAATATGAAAGGCTCTTTTACTTAAAATGTAAGGAAAGGAATATAAAGTAAGTTGTTGATCTTATTGTACAGATAACTGTTCCATAAAAACAATTATATATAAACTTTCAAATGTCTTGCCCACCCCCTACCATGTAATAACCCCACTTACCTAAAGTTGTTGCCATTTATTTTTAAATACCTTTTTTTTCTATTCTTTTTCAAATTCTTTTCCCATTTAGGTTATTACAGAATACTGAGCAGAGTTCCCTGTGCTCTACAGTAGGTCCCCGCCGTCTATCTATTTTAAATACGGCAGTGTGTATGTCAATCCCAAACTCCCAGTCTATCCCTCCCTCCCCCACCTTTCCCCCCAGTAACCATAAGTTCATTCTCTAAATCTGTGAGTCTGTTTCTGTTTTGTAGATAAGGTCATTTGTATCATTTTTTTTCAATTCTGCCATATAAGTGATATCACACAATATTTGTCCTTCTCTGTCTGACTTACTTCAGACAGATGTATGTATGTATGATCTCCAGGTCCATCCATATTGCTGCAAATGGCATTATTTCGTTCTTTTTATGCTGAGTAATATTCCATTGTATGTATGTGCCACATCTTTATCCATTCATCTGTTAAGGGACCTTTAGGTTGCTTCCACGTCTTGGCTATTGTAAACAGTGCTGCAATGAACATTGAGGTGCATGTATAATTTCTAACCAAGTTTTGCTCTGGATATATGCTCAAGAGTGGGATAGATGGATCATATAGTAGCTCTATTTTTAGTTTTATAAGAAACCTCCATAGTTTTTAGTATTACTTTTTATTTGGCATTTCTTTCCAGGTAATTTAACATATCAAATAAGCTTAATTAGTTGAACAAATCTTTTGAAATGTTCCAGAGACCCTCTGAAAAATTTCAGAGTTACTTTGTGGTCAGAAGACTTCATTTAGAATATGGTTTTGGAAAGTTTGTCAAAAATGTCGAAATGTTCTAAAACACTTGACTAAATAGGATCACAGATTATGATGACATAATACTTAGTATCTTTTAGCAAAACTTAGTTCTTTTAATATTAATAAGACTCAGTTTTCTTAAGTAATCAAAGACCTGATAAAGACAGAAAACAAAGAAAATTATTTTGATAAAACAAAACCTTTGTTTTCTAGGTCAATTGCTTAAAAGATAAAGAACTTTGTTTACAATTTCTTATTAAGAGGTGATCAACAATCCCAGAAAACTTGTCCTTTCAGAAGATAAAAGAAAATTAAAGTTAGTTTTATATAACATAAAAGCCATTTTCCAAAAACCCTATAATAACAAATCTTTTTTTTTTTTTAGCCAACTTGACTATGCAAGGCAAGATTCTCCCTCTCCAAAACAACCAAAAGTTTTAGATTAAATTATTGTCATTTACCTTAACAAGAATGTATCTTCATACCTCATGCCTTTTCTTAATCAAAAACATATCCTGCTTCCCTTTCATACAGAGTTGTTTCCTTTATTATTTCTAGTAGTTTCAATTATATATATTAGAATTTTTAACCGTTAGAAACCTTTAATTTTGGTGAAAACTAAGAAGTAGGCAAGTATGAATTCTCTTCTACATTAGCATTCTGTGTATTGGCAGACTTATACTTGTTATAATTTCTGGAAAATGTGCTTTTCCATAGAAAATTTCTCAGTGTGACATAAAACATGTTTACTAATAGATACAATTTTATCTTTATTTTCTCTGCAATAGGAAGCCAAAAGTAAATAAACTTAGTTTAATAATTAATGGTTCACTATTTTATCTTACAATATGATTCAGAGGTAGAAAAACATCAGACATCTACAATACACACACACAAACACAGACACACACACACATATATATATACACACAAACATGAACATATAAACAGACACAGAAACTTCAGAGCTTTCATTCTAAAAATTTAACCTTAAGGTGGATAAGATAATGCAAAACTCACTCGTTCATAAAAGAACAGTTAGGGGCTTCCCTGGTGGCGCAGTGGTTGAGAGTCCGCCTGCCGATGCAGGGGACACGGGTTCGTGCCTCGGTCCAGGAGGATACCACGTGCCTCCATGGCCGCTGAGCCTGCGCGTCCGTAGCCTGTGCTCCACAACGGGAGAGGCCACGACAGTGAGAGGCCCACGTACCGCAAAAAAAAAAAAAAAAAAAAAGAACAGTTAGATCCAAACTGTTTTTCTGACATATGGAATAAGTTAAAGTTACCTGCTCCGATGACTAAGGTTGTTTTTTTTAATTTTTTTTAATAATATTTTTGGAGAAGACATAATTTTTTTTAAGTTTCAGATGACCTAAGTGTCAAATGGCCTTTCCCCTTTCCCATAAGAATTGCTTTCCTAAAGTTTGCATTTCAAAGAATGGCTCTTAGGTCATAGAGAAATTCGGATAGGAAATCTACATCACAAAGGTACAGATTAAGTGCAGGGCAATTTTGTTTCCAAAGTCCTGATCTCTTCAAGTGGTTTGCAAGAAATAGGTAAGGTAATGTGTATTGACAAAGAAAAAAAGCAAGTGAGTTTTGAACTTACAGAGCCACACTTTTGTTCTGTAAATATTTGATTTGTGAAACAAAGACAGCTGGGTTATTTTGAATGTTCTTCTTTCTCTTTGGGCATATTTAGCTTATGGGAGAAGCTAAAAAATTTCCTGTTAGGCTCTGAATATTAGCTTCCAATTTGGCCAAATTTCTGATCATAAAGTTATTAAATTCTTTCAAATATCTTGTCAGTTTTCAGCTTGGAAAACAGTAAATATTTCTGGCAGTACTGAACAACCCCATTAATTTTAATTTTTAGTTTCCCCTTTACCATTTAAGGTAATAAACTTAGCAGTTACTAGAAAGTCCCTCAGAGTCCAATCAACATTGGGAGGAGCCCCTATGGGAACATTTGAATTGATGCTGATAAATTTGCATAGAGCCTTTGAGGACAATCTCTTTTCCAGTCCCTCAGTTGATTATAATTGAGATATCAATTTCTGGGCCAGTGTTTAGATGATGAATCCCTAGGAAGGTGTAATGGAGGAGCCCCAGGTGTTATTTTGGGTCTCTGGCCTTGGAGCTGTTGTAGCTGCAAAGCTATTTGTTTGGAAGATTTCTGTTTGAAACCTTGCTCCAGAGTCCTTTCAAAAGGCTCAACTATAGTCACAAGTTCAATCAGGTTGGTAGCCTCCCATCCCATATTCTGCCTTTTTACCCACTAATCGCAGGAAATAATCCATTTACAAATGGGCAGCTAGAGTAGGCTGGGTGACCTTAGTTCCTGAATGGAACTGCAAATGCCTTAAAAAGAAAGCTTCCAAATGGGCTTTAAAGTCTGTCACAGGTTCATCTCTCTTTTGGTTGCATGATTGAAAAATAGACCAGTCAGGTAGACAGGGAAGATTTTAGGAATAGGTCATGAGTACGCAGGTGAAAAAGGATGGAGGAGCCAGCAGGAGTCACATCAGTAGTCACATTGGTCCTGCCACCCTTTGTTATAGATACCTCTAGTGTCTTTAATTTTTCATTAGCCCTTTGTAATGACTCTTTTAATGAAGCTATTCTGGAATCTTGAAGCCTTTTATGAGCTTCTGCATACCAGTTAAAGTAGGCATTCTATTCTATCTGTCCAGTTTGGGATCCCTTTCTCTCAAGTGCATTTCTTAAATGAATGATATTGTTGTGGTCCGGGAGCCACACACCTGGAGTCAAGTTCCCCGGTAAATGCGACCCGTGTCCCAACCAAGGACACCCAAGAATCACCAACACCAAGCAGAAAGATTAGCAAAGGATTTATACAAGTATAGAAGCTTACACAAACTGTCCAGACAGGGTCCCACTCGGAGAGAAGTGAGTGAGACCCCGACTAACAGTCGGGCGAGGCCTTTATACCCTTCACAGGACGGGAAGTCCCCAAGGCGGGAGGGAGCTGTTTAATTTTGAATCAGCCAATCAGGAACCCTGTTCTTCCTGCCCCAAGCAAGCAAGTTTCTTACAGAAGCCAAAATGTGCTGTTAGCCCTGAAGCTGTTCTTCCGTTTCTTTCATCACAATATGGTCTAATTGGAATGTTCCACATAATGGCCATTGTAATTATAGATTATTTTTAGTAAAATATTACTGTCTTATTAGATATCTGAAACTTTCAAGACTATAGTTGTCAAACATAAAATGAGCAGGTGTGCTGGAATATGGTATGCTCAACTTTTGGGTATAAAGGATTCCACTTCTTTTAGCTAGGCCTTTGGTTCTGTTGGAGCCAAACTAATACCTAGAAGGGATATGCCATGGGGTTGGGAATTATGGGATGTTTTACAGTGTGCCTTGTTTCACAGAAATTTTCTTGAAGTTGGCAGGTGACTAGTGTCAATCTAACCTGTTCCATGACTAACTTATCCTATCACAGGATCTTCTTCAGGTGACAAGCACTCTAACAGCTTTTAAATGCCTGACTCACGCCCATCAAGTTTTGTGACTTTTTGGCTTCCAAGATTTCCATAAGCAATGACTTTACCTCATGTGTATATTAACAGAAACCAGCAGTAAACAGAAAACTAGAGACTGGAAAAAGGATTGTACCAGCAGCTTTCTAAGAATGAGAACTGCAGACTGACTCCAAACAAATGGAGAACTAAAGCTTCCACCAGCAGTTGGCAGAGTGGAATCTGGGGAAGAATTCCAAATAAATGGAGGAACTACAGCAGTTCCCAATGCAGAGTCTGGGGACAGAATTAAGGGCTTAGGTTTTTCATCCAAAGAATTTTGGTCTAAAAGGCTAGTGACTTGGCCCCAGGCAGAACCATTTGCTAGCTCTGTTGGGCTCCAGGCAGAATTGTTACCAGCTCAAGCTGATCTGCCCTGTAAAAAAAGGTCAGTGAGACTGGGAGCTTGAACATAAAGAGAGGGGAGCTCAAACTGAGAGGAATGAGGAAGTTACCAATCGCCCCTGGGAACAGCAAGAAATGCAGTGAACTCAAAAGTATTTGTGGAGTGTCATCTCTGTTTCTCATTTTCCCCAAATGCCATAGGAAGTTTGCTTCAGATCCCAAGGCTGCCACCAATTTGTTAAAAAAAAAAAAAAAATTCAACAGAGTAAATTTGAAGATCTAATCGGTTTTATTCAATGATTCATAAATTAGGAAGCACCCCATCTAGTAAATAGAAGGGCACTCTGAAGGTTGTACAAATGAAACATTTTTATAAGGAGAAGGAAGGTGGGGTAAGAAGGTATTAGCAAAAGAATATAAAGTATTGTTTCAGGCCAGGACATCTTCTTTGGGGGAAAGGGAATTGCAGTGTTCCTTATCATGCAGATTGCCTCACTAGCATTGATCAGAAAATTTCAGATTGATTACTTTAAAGGTCACATTTCTGGGAGGGGTTGGAACTGCAATTAAGTCTTGGTTTGCTGTCATGGAAGGCAAATGACTCCATTTTGGGGTGTTATTTCTTTCGAACAGGCTTAAGACAGTTTTAACAGAAACAGATTCAACACAGAGATTTAGGTACTTATCAAGATCACTGAAAAGTGGGAGGTGTGGTCTCTATGCAGGGTCTCTGGGAACAACATCCACAAACATAACAGGACAGGACTGATTTCCCTGAAGAAACGTGGGGGATCAGGAGGTCTTTGCTAAGCTATTAAATATAAGAACACACAGCTAGAGGTGCAAGCCATGAAACTGGCAGAAAGGACCAGGAAGCCCTTGAAGCCATCATGATCCTAGATACTTACAAAGCTAGACACTAGTGCACTGCTGCAGAAAATGCCCACATTTCTATGATATTTTCAAGCAGCATAGTAAACTAAGTGCAAGGGGAATGTGGTCTATGTCATCTGTCCTCTACCTTTCAAAACTTTGTTGAATGCAATCGAATGAGTGAACCTAATTTGTCACAAGATTCTGGCTGCAGGGGAATCTGGGAAATGTAGTTTTCAGTCTTTCAGCATCTACTGTAAAGGGAGGCATCCTAGTAGAAAGTGGGAATAAATGTGGAGTGCCAATTAAATAAGCTATATCCAACACAAAGAGTAAGTGACTGTGACATAACACAGAGCTAGAAATCAGTGAAATTCAGAGTACAACTCAGGCTGACTTGTTTGCAAATCCTGACAACTATACTACACTGCCTCTACACCAAGATGCTCCATATTTCCAAATGCATGTTTGGGGGAACATTAATTTGTGTGTTTTAACAGGAAAAAATCATCCAAACTAGGACTAGAAAGTGGAAAAACTACTAGATGTTGTCTTTCCTTTCCTCAAAGCTATTAGTTTATTATATTAATTAAGATACTATATGCATTTTTGATGTAGATAAAGACATGTGTTGCTTACTTACTATATGTAAATTATGCCAAACCAGAGAACATGGCTCCTTTGAAATATTCTGTGTTCAAATCTTATCATGCTGTGATCTGGAGGGAGGTTGATTCTTTTGATATTATTGTTATAATTTTAAAGCCTTTGCAATCTATAATTTAGAAGTCTAAATATTTATTTCAGGAACTCCTACCAGATTCTCTTGGTATCTTCAAGGTTCTGGGATAAGCATCCGCAACTGTCAAAATGTACCTGACTTCAGGACTCATGGTATCCAGAGATGATGTTGGGCTAACAGCGTTCCTCTGCCAAAGGAAGTGTAAGGAACACAAAGATGCTAACATCAGGAGGCCACTCTCCTTCGCCCTACCAACTGAAAGTGGAGTGACAGATAACTGCTAATGCTATCCCACCTGCCTTATGTTCTTTAAGATATCTGTGTACCTTAGGTTCTTATGTACCTTTAAGAGTCACAAAGACATTTTCTGAAACAGAGCTTTTCCTTTGCCTTTAAAAAAAATGTTGTTGTCACTGTTATTACCAGCTTCAGTGACTTTTCTCTTACACAGATAGGTCTGGGAAAAAATCAGTAATTGCATTCAGTGTGTTCCTGAGAGCAGGGCATGTTGCTGACAGTCAGAATATCTGATTTCTGTACCCTTGACTTAATGTGTGAACTTGACTAAGTCACTCCACTTCTCTCAATCTCATTCATCCTCAAAAAATAGAAGACACATCACTGGATAATATTTGAGTGAAATCAATATTCAAAAGAATCTCAGGACTCCAGTTTCACATATCTTCCCGACTCTCTATTTTATTAAAATAATAAAGAAGATGGAAAAGTCTTTTTACATAGCTTTCAATCATAAGAATATTGAAAGAATATTCTATTTCATAAGAATAGAAAGTTAATGATGCACTTACCATATTTATTAATTGTTTGTTTGTTTGTTTTTTCTTTCTGGCATTTCTCCTCCCCAAAGTGTTTTGTATTATGTTGTAAGGAAACTACCACTTCCGATAAGACAGGTAGCTTGAGTTTTCTGAAGAGAGAAGGGCAGTTATTTGAGTGGCAGAAACTAGTAAACTTGCTTGAAGAAAACGCAATTTATATGTATGTGTGAAATCTATCATGTTTAAAAAAAAAACCAGAAAAATTCCCATTCCTAGCTGCCATTTCTTTTTAGTTTTCATAATTGCAGTGGCAGGATAATAAACAGGCTGCCAGAAAGTGTGTGAACATACTCTTTTATCTGGTCTCCTGAAACAGTCTCATTGAATAGGGTCAATTATTCAATAATGATCTTTAAGCTCTTACTATGTGTAAGAAAAGTGTACAGCATTTAGGACCCTATGATCTCTTTTACTCTTTGTTATGCATTTGTTGAGAAATGTAAGCAAAATCTTTCTAACTTTCTTATACAAAAAGGACCTGGTGTCTTACTTTTGGCCTGGGTGCCAAGGACATTTTTTCTTTAAGTAGAAAAATTCTCTCCTAAGACTTCCACGGCAATTATGTAAATTCATTGAGTCCTGTCTAAACTTGCCAAGTGAATTGGAATACTTTACAGGTTTACAACGGATATGAACTTCTGAAATGTAGACTCCCCAAGTTCAGAGGGTCAGCATCTTTTAGGGCAATGCTGACTTATCTGTGACTCTTTCAAATCAGTTGTAGCATTCTGCCTTCTTCTTGTGGCCCTGGGGAAGGATGTGGTTCTGACAAAATAGCAACCTCTTTGATTGGCAAATTGATCTACTATGAAGCAGGTTTTCTTTTTCTCGCTTGCATCCCTTTTTGTTTTTGTTTGTTCTTCTAGGAGCTGTTTAAAAGGGTGATCTTTCCACAGGAAGGAATACTGTTCTTTGGCCGAGCGTATTTCTTCCTTTTAATTTCCCACTAGATTTTAGACTCACTGAAGCATGGAGTGGACATTTTGTCTTAGTTATCTTTTTATTTTCCTATAGCTATATTTTCCTTGCCTACTTATACTATAAAACAATAATCAATCACGTTTATCAAATCAATTTTTTAAGTGTGACATTTTTGTTGTTTCAGGCCCTCTACCAAGTAACTTAAGGAAGGATGATTACTGCCCTCTTTGAATTTATTTCCAAAAGAGGCACTGCTACAAAAAATAGTTCTTGGCATTCTTCATATTTTCATTATTATTTCATCATTTTTATATCATTTTATTTTCCATGGTTTTGCTCAATCATGACCTTATTTGTTTGTCCATTTTTCCCATTTGATTAATTCAGTGAGAAAGGGACAATATTTGTTGTTTACCACTTTATCAACGATATTGTGCTAATTGATTCTGTATCTATTATATCACTTAAACATCAAAACCAGCCTGTGATTAGGAATTATCATCTTCCTTTTACAGATAGGAAAACTAAGCCTTCAAGACGTTAAGTGTCATCTTAAAGGTTACACAGTTGGTAAGTGGCGAGGAATGACTGTTTCTAAGAGATCTACCATTCTCAAACATACTTCTCATAACATCTCTACAACATCTCACTGTTGTTCCCCTTTTAGAAAGGGGAAGGAAATCATGTTCTGTATGTGATACAAGACTCTAGTTCACCTGCAATTCTGATTCCACCTTGTAGCATGAGAAGGAACAGAACTTGTTTTGATAAAACATCAACAGAGGGCTTCCCTGGTGGCGCGGTGGTTGAGAGCCCGCCTGCCGATGCAGGGGACGCGGGTTCGTGCCCCGGTCCGCGAAGATCCCGCGTGCCGCGGAGCGGCTGGGCCCGTGAGCCATGGCCGCTGAGCCTGCGCGTCCGGAGCCTGTGCTCCGCAACGGGAGAGGCCACAGCAGTGAGAGGCCCGCGTACTGCAAAAAAAAAAAACATCAACAGAGATTAATAGCTTTTTTTCCCCCCTAGATGTGATCCAAGCATGCTAAGGTGCTCAGATAAAAGGTGTTATATAAATAAGCCGCATTCTTTTCAATCTAATATGATTATGAGTGGTAATCCAATGGTAATAGGTGACAATATAACTTTTAATTTTTAATAGTTTTTATCTTGCTTTGTTGTAATCATTCTACCTAATTAGTGTCTTAATTAAATATGCCACTTGACTTCATCCTCTCTAGAGAACATTTGCTATTTATATTATTATTTAAATATATCCAAACTTGTCATCACTGTGATGCCTAACATAATAACATTAATAGCTTTCTTTCATTGAGTATTTACCCTGTGCCATCATTCAGTTGCTAAGTATCTTCAATGCAAGACATTAATACTTTAAATAATCTTATGGAATATGCTATACTATCATTATTCTCATTTTTCAGATAAGGAGACTGAGGCTTATGGAATTTTCTCCACACTCAAGGCTCAGCTCAAATGTCACCTACTTACAGAGTTTTCCTAATCACCCCGTATCAAGTTGTATCTGGGTTTCCCATGCCCCTACCACCTCATATTCTATGCCTATACACTGCAATTTTTTAAATAAGTAACTAACCACCGTGTGAAATTATACATATATGATTCCTTTTGTGTTTTATATATATGACAACTTTTTGTTGCTGTTCTATTTTATCCACCTGCAATTAAGATCCATAATGCTGTGAGATTGTTTTGCTACCACTGTTATCTCTAATGTCTGAAACAGCCTACAGCACAGACTTAACTTTAGATAAATAATTGTTATTGAATAAATAAATTAATGAAACAATTGACTTGGAAACAATGTTTAGAGCTGAGAAAAAGACCCAGTTTTTTCTACCTCTAGTTCAATTCTCTTTGTATTATATCATGTAAGGTTATATAAGAAAACTGAGTTTATGCATTTTTAAAGTTTGGGAATAGAAATACTGAGATTCATTTTTGTTTTATCTATAGCTATATAGTTTCCCTTAAATTATACTAGGTTAATATGATTAAAAGCGAAAGTATTTAATCTGCTTGGAGAGCAATCTCTTCAGAGAACTGTGTGCAGTTTGGTGCTCTTACTTATAATTCAATCTCATTTGTTTGTGAGAGCAGGAATCTTCATTAAACAATAAGCTATTGTCACAAGGTTTGAATTACTGTACTATTCAGAATATATTTATTTTAATTTCTTTTAAAGTTGCCTAAAATTCACACTTTTACTCTCCTTTCTTTGATTAGTTGGCAGTAGTAAAGCCTTACTGTGTGTCTACACAGACCTCTTTGTTATGGCTCACTGTCTTTGAGTCTGAAAATGGACTTTTTATGAAACCTCTCTTGGCTCATTTTGCTACAAGTTAGAAAAGCTCAAGGAGTGAGAGCTCAAGAACTGAATTTGTATTCTGATGACTTTTTTAAATTAATTTATTCATGTTTGGCTGTATTGGGTCTTTGTTGCTGCACACAGGCTTTCTCTAGTTGCGGTGAGCAGGGGCTACTCTTCGTTGCGGTGCACGGGCTTCTCATTGCCGTGGCTTCTCTTGCTGCGGAGCACCGGCTCTAGGCACTTGGGCTTCAGGAGTTGCAGCACACAGGCTCAGTAGTTGCGGCACGCAGGCTCTAGAGTGCAGGCTCAGTAGTTGTGGTGCACAGGCTTAGGTGCTCCATGGCATGTGGGATCTTCCCGGCCCAGGGCTTGAATCCATGTCCCCTGCATTAGCAGACAGATTCTTAACCACTGCACCACCAGGGAAGCCCTGTATTAGGATGACTTTTAAAAGTACAAGTCAGTGGACTTCCCTGGTGGCGCAGTGGTTGAGAGTCCGCCTGCTGATGCAGGGCACAGAGGTTCATGCCCCGGTCTGGGAAGATCCCACATGCCGCGGAGCGGCTGGGCCCGTGAGCCATGGCCGCTGAGCCTGCATGTCCGGAGCCTGTGCTCTGCAACGGGAGGGGCCACGGCAGTGAGATGCCCACGTACCGCAAAAAAAAAAAAAAAAAAAGTACAAGTCAATTGCCAAGAATGCTGCAAATGTGAAATCGTTTCATTTGTGATCCTGCCAGGCAGTGGTCCTAATGACTCTGTCTGATTCACTTGGCTGTTTTACTTCTCCATCAATCTATCCCTAGATGGCTGAGACTAGGGACTGAGTTGTAGCTAGGATTTGGGTGGCAAATCTGCATATATCCTAGGTGAAGTATATTAGAAATTGATGCCAAATGAGGGCAATAGACCTTTTAAATTCCAGTGTGAAACACTGGATTTGCAAAGCATCTGCCATATGCACTGCTTTGGCTTCAACTAGACTTTATTTTAAAATTCTTGTTGGGTAGAAGCAAGAATCATGGCAGGATTTCTCAGTATGTGGATTTTACCACGATTCTCATGTGAGTACATGACTTTTCCTAAATGAGAATACATACACAGAGAGTACCATACATACTACCAGGCTGGGCATTTAGCTGTCTCGCACCAGCAATAAAGAAGCACATGCATTCAGAATTATAATTTTAGTAAGAGTGCAATGCATTGGGTGCTGAATCTGGGAGCTGGCATAAGCCTGCATGATCTCAGAACTGAGCTGAACCTGGGGTCGGCCGTTGGGGGAGAGGTATTTCTCCAAGGGTGGTGTGGGGCAGCATAAACATGACTGTGAACCATAATTACTATTATAAGGAGCTGATTCAGGAAATCAAATTCAGAGTGTTAACTTAAAAATTATTCCGGTATTTGTTAAAGATGGTAAGGAAGACTGCATTCAAGGTACTATTGCAATGGGGCTTTGCAGTAGAGGGGAGGACTTGGACTAGACTGTGTATACAAGGAAAAATGGGAATGTATAGGCAAGGAGCTGGGTGGTCGGGGTCTGTGGACCGGAAATAACTAAAGGAAATATCAGAAGTAAGGAGGGGGGATTCTGGTTAATTAAACAAACTGGACAGGATTCTTGCTGAAGGCAGTTCAGGGTGATCAGATATCACCTGGGGAATGATGGGGAATGAGCAATTTGATCAAACATTGGGGATGATCTGATTTATAGGGTGGAGGATTCTCACTAAACTGATTTGACAAGACTCATGCTCTTGCGGACAAGGCCCACGGACAGGGCCAAATCAAAAAAGTGTCCAGAGACTTCCGGGAAGATGGTGGAAGAGTAAGACGCAGAGATCACCTTCCTCCCCACAGACACACCAGAAATACATCTACACGTGGAACAGCTCCTACAGAACACCTACTGAACGCTGACAGAAGACCTCAGACCTCCCAAAAGGCATGAAACTCCCCACGTACCTGAGTAGGGCAAAAGAAAAAAGAATAAACAGAGACAAAAGGATAGGGATGGGACCTGCACCAGTGGGAGGGAGCTGTGAAGGAGGAAAGGTTTCCACACATTAGGAAGCCCCTTTGCGGGCGGAGACTGCGGGTGGCTGAGTGGGGGAGCTTCAAAGGCACAGAGGAGAGCACAGCAACAGGGGTGCGGAGGGCAAAGCAGAGAGATTCCCACACAGAGGATCGGTGTGGACCGGCACTCACCAGCCCGAGAGGCTTGTCTGCTCACCCGCCGGGACGGGCGTGGGCTGGGAGCTGAGGCTCGGGCTTAGGTCGGAGCGCAGGGAGAGGACTGGGGTTGGCGGCGTGAACACAACCTGCAGGGGTTAGTGTGCCACGGCTAGCCGGGAGGGAGTCTGGGGAAAAGTCTGGACCTGCCGAAGAGGCAAGAACTTTTTCTTCCCTCTTTGTTTCCTGGTGCGCGCGGAGAGGGGATTCAGAGCGCTGCTTAAAGGAGCTCCAGAGACGGGCACGAGCCGTGGCTAAAAGCGCAGACCCCAGAGACAGACATGAGATGCTAAGGCTGCTGCTGCCTCCACAAAGAAGCCTGTGTGCGAGCACAGGTCACTATCCACACCCCACTTCCGGAGAGCCTGTGCAGCCCGCCACTGCCAGGGTCCCAGGATCCAGGGACAACTCCTCCGGGAGAACACACGGTGCGCCTCAGGCTGGTACAACGTCACGCCGGCCTCTGCCGCTGCAGGCTTGCCCTGCACTCCGTGACCCTCCCTCCCCCCAGCCTGAGTGAGCCAGAGCCCCCGAATCAGCAGCTCCTTTAACCCCGTCCTGTCTGAGCGAAGAACAGATGCCCTCCGGAGACCTACATGCAGAGGCGAGGCCAAATCCAAAGCTGAGCCCCTGGGAGCTGTGAGAACAAAGAAGAGAAAGGGAAATACCTCCCTGCAGCCTCAGAAGCAACAGATTAAAGCTCCACAATCAACTTGATGTACACTGCATCTGTGGAATAAATGAATAGACAATGAATCATCCCAAATTAAGGAGGTGGACTTTGAGAGCAAGATTTATGATTTTTTCCCCCTTTTCCTCTTTTTGTGAGTGTGTATGCTTCTGTGTGAGATTTTGTCTGCATAGCTTTGCTTCCACCCTTTGTCCCAGGGTTCTATCCATCCATTTTTTTTTGTTTTTTGGGTTTATTTTCCTCTCAATAATTATTTTTTTTATTTTAATAACTTTATTATATTTTATCTTACTTTATTTTATTTTCCTTTATCTTCCTTCTTCCTTTTTTCCCTTCCTTCCTTCCCTCCTTCCTCCCTCCCTCCCTCCCTCGTTTCTTTCTTTCTTTCTCTGCTTCTTTCTACTTCTAATTCTTTCTTTATATTTTTTCTCCCTTTTCTTCTGAGCCATGCGGATGAAAGGCTCTTGGTGCTGCAGCCAGGAGTTACTGCTGTGCCTCTGAGGTGGGAGAGCCAACTTCAGGACACTGGTCCACTAGAGACCTCCCAGCTCCACGTAATATCAAACGGTGAAAATCTCCCAGAGATCTCCATCTCAACACCAGCACCCATCTTCACTCAACGACCAACAAGCTACAGTGCTGGACATCCTATGCCAAACAACTAGCAAAACAGGAACACAACCCCATCCATTAGGAGAGAGGCTGCCCAAAATCATAATAAGTCAACAGACACCCCTAAACACACCATCAGACGTGGACCTGACCACCAGAAAGACAAGATCCAGCCTCATCCACCAGAA
>NW_006793735.1:0-2692 GCF_000442215.2 Lipotes vexillifer
ACGAACCCGTGTCCCCTGCATTGGCAGGCAGACTCTCAACCACTGCGCCACCAGAGAAGCCCTTTGTTTTCTTTTTGACATAACTAGACGTCACAGCTTGACAAGATTATCTCTTTTCAAGGACTTGATATAGTGTCAGAAACAATTTAGCCACCTTTTTCAACTTTGCAAATTGGGTCAATCTGTGTAGAACTTGCAGGTTAAATTCTGAGTACATATCAGAGTATCAGGTTGGGGGTTGGCAGTACTGGGTCTTTAGATTCCTTGACAACTGTGCACAGGTTGCCAAAGGAGTTAAGGGCATAAAGGATTTCAGGATCTGGTGAACTTTTTGGTAGTTTTGCAGTTTTCCTCTTATCTTTGAATCAGCAGTTGTAATGAGCAGCTTGCCAGTGTGCACAATAAATACTCACCAAAGAGCAATTAGAACAAATAACCATTGAGCATTCAATGAAGAGGAAGTTTACACATTTCCCTAAAGTAATTAACATTCTTCTTCCTTGTTTTGTTTACATTTTGTTTTTACCTAAATTGCCTTAATGCTGCCTTTAGTGAAATAGTTTAAAATAAGAGTCGTTGGAATTGGATCTTTCTTGCTTAAATGCTAGAAATATTGAGATTAAATAGACCAAAACTGTATCTAAAGCTGTTGAGTACAGATCAATGGTCCTGTTTTCCAAGGAAGTCTTTCTTATGTCTCACATTAGGCTTGTATTTTAAGACCTGAAGGTTGGCACCATCATCCTTGGGGTTCCATTTTGCACCTGCATGTTTGTAAAAACAAAGCACACAGAGGGCTAATTGACCTCGAAGCATTATCATGAGCTGGGAGAGCTCCTTCCTTCTCACATCTTGTCTTGGAAACAAGATAGTAAAAGTTGCATTACCCCAAGTGGAGCTGAGGTGAGGCTTAGCAGAAACGTTCTGAAAGTCTAGCCTTGAGGTAGAGAAGAAGCAAGAATATCTAGAAGTTAAATGTCCCTGAACCAAAGGGCGTAGACTAAAAGAGATCATCCACAAAGTACGTTTCTTGCAAATACAAAGGCTTTCAAACCTTTTGACCATTTTCCATTGGAATAAGAACTTGTAGCTAATAATAAAGTGTCCTTGTTAAACTTACCCTCTTCTATTCTTCACCCCGTCCCCTCAGGAGTGAATTTCATATAATTGTTTAACAGTAGAAGTGTGAATGACTTATATTAGAACCACATTTCATTCTTGTCTTAAGACCTGTCAGTTCAGAATTATAGACCCAAAATACTGTTAGTATAAGCATAACGTTATTAGGAGCAGTAGGGTAAACAACCATTAACGAACTGGATTGACAATGTTAAAGCTAAATGAAGAGTTCTTTATAATTAAAAAATAAGAATTGAAACAGTTAACGACCAGAAGCAATTCATTTCGTTCATTCAGCCCACAAATACATACCAAACACCTACAATTTTCCAGTTATGCTATGGACTGGGTACATAGTGGTGAAAAAAATAGACATGACCACTGATCTTACAGAGCTAGTAGTCTAGTGGGAGTGACATACTTTAATTAAAGAAATTAATTACAATTATGGTAAGTGGTATGGAGTAAAAGTACAGTGTGTTATGGTTATGATGTACAACGTCTGTGAGGTAATTTGGATGATATAACATATAATCTTTGTAAAAGCTAAAAAGACTAAGAGGTGGGGAAAATTCTAGTATTGGATCAGTTTTAGTTTTTTATAACTAAATATAAATAATGTTTAATAAGTTATTAGTAGGCTACTAGTAAGTAGGCTCACACATACATAACAGTAAATCTGCAGCATTTCATGTCATTTATTCAGCCTATAGCAACCAAAAAAGGAACTCACAATTTTGAATCACATACCATCAGGAGGAACCTTGCAACTCCCAAGGTACCAAAGACAACTGTTTAAGAATTATCAGCCTAGACCAAGGGTTAGCAAATTGCAACCTGTTTCTGTATGGCCCAGGAGCTAAGGGTAGATTTTACATTTTATTTAATTATTTTAAAAAAATATTAATTAATTAATTAATTTGGCTGCATCGGGTCTTAGTTGCAGCTTGCAGGCTCTTCATTGTGGTGCACAGGCTTCTCTCTAGTTGTGGTATGTGCGGGCTCTAGAGCATGTGGGCTTAGTTGCCCCACGGCATGTGGGATCTTAGTTCCCCCACCAGGGATTGAACCTGCATCCCCTGCATTGGAAGGCGGATTCTTAACCATTGGACCACCAGGGAAGTCTCAGATTTTACATTTTAAATGGTTCAAAAATAAAATAAAAGAAAATGAAAAATCTTTTGTGATATGTGAAAATTATATGAAGTTCAAATTTCAGTGTCCATAAATAAAGATTAATTGGGACTCAGCCATGCTTTTTCATTATGTATTAACTGAATAGTTGTGACAGAGATCTTATGACCTGGAAAGCCTAAAATATTATTATCTGGCCCTTTACAGAAAAAGTTTCCTGGCCTAGACTGTAACAATTTACATGACCCTCTATTAGCAGCATCACCAGTCTTCAAATTTACAAGTTTTCTTAAAAGGTCTTAGAAATATGATCCCCAGAATAATGACCCAAAGTGTTTGTGATGGTTAATTTTGTGTCAGTTTGGCTGGAGAGAGAGAGAGAGAGAGAGAGAGAGAGAGAGAGAGAGAGAGAGAGAGAGAGAGAAAAACTGCGTGATAC